>NC_045697.1:26419580-26722611 GCF_009834535.1 Camelus ferus
CCTGGGCTTTCAGTAGTTTATTCACACACATGTACCTAACAGTACTCAAGAATACTTAATAGGAATCCACTCCAGGTCTTCAGAATTCTCTTTCCCTGAAGCTATTACTACTCTAGTATTTTGCTCTTCTTAATCTAGCTTCCTTGGTTCTCAAGACTCCCAGGGTCTTTTCATCAACTGAGGGAAATTGCCTGACTATACTTGGGTTCCTCCTACTCGTCCTAGAGTCTGAAAACATTCTCCATACAGTGAGCAAGGGCAATTGTAGGGCTTACTTCATTTTTCTCATCACTTAGGGATCACTCTCTATTTTCTGATCCCTATAGTCTAGAGTGCCCTTTTCCTCTCATCTAGTTTATATATTTTTTTAGTTATTCTGACAGGAGTATACACCTGGTACCTATTATTTCACCTTGACTGGAGAATATCATTGTATACTGATATATTTAATGCAACTTTAAAAGCATACATTCAAAGAACTGTTTGAATGAGTGAATGAAGGATTGCTATATTGATCAGGAGCCCAGGAGCAGAGAAAATGATGATTACTGTTTTAACACTGGATCTATTAATAGTTTTCCTACTATAAGTGCTGTAGAAGAACTGGGCTACCTGATTTTCTGCTTGTTGGATGGAAAATGTAAAAGGCCAGCGAAGGAAGGATATGATGTTAAAATTTCCTAGCAGTACTCTGGCAGTGCCAGGATTAAAAATGATAATGGTAGCGGCACGGAACATCCAAATGGAAAAATGATAAGGATAAGATTTTACATTTCCTTTTCTTTTGATTAATCTTAACAATCATCAACTAAAATAGCTGATACACACTGTTTCTATCACATACACAATAACATACTCAGAACTGCAGATGCAAGAAAGGATAATGAAATAATACTAACACTTATAAAAGCAATTAAAATGCCATAAGATTAATTATTTAATTACTTTTTAAAATAGTTATTTCTAAGTATGTTTTCTTTTAATTAAGCAATCTCTACCATTTAGAAAAAGTAGAAGAGCTATTATTACATTAAAATTGTGAGTCATTCTCTTATTCCTTTATAATTGTATGAAAACAATTTATATTTTACAAATTCTTTTTATAGTCAGGTCCTTCAACAACACTAGAAATAAGTCTTTTATTTTAAATACAAAAAAAAGGGCTTATATTTTTAGTTAAGCTTATCAAACACCAGATAATTTGAAAATTCACTAAAAATAGCTGGTATTCTATACATAAAGATTATACAAGCTTTTTCTTTTCTCTCTAGATATATCTAAAAAGTACTCAGAGTTAATTTATCCAGTGAATCTGCCAGTTAAATCATTACCATCAATACCACTTCAAACTGATGAGGACTGAAAACATTTTTGTACACTTTCTTCAAGGCTAGTTTATTCTCTTCAACTCGCAATTATTCCTCTTTGGCAAAAAGTCACATACTTTTTCATGCTTTCCTAAAGGCTAATTTTATCCTCTTCTTTACATAGTCAAACATTTCCTGTAATTGTTTTGGCAGAAAGAGAAGATTTTTTTTTTCTTGGTTCACTTAATAAAGAGGACTGTAGGAAAGTTACAAGTATTCAACTTAAAATATGTTTTATTATATTATACTTTTGACAGAAGCTCGTTGTGGGCATTTTGAAAACTCATAATGTTAAAAGGAAGTGAGGGAAAGAAATATACATAGTTCTACCACCTAGAGATGAAAACTATTAACATTTAGAATATTTGGTTCTAGTTTAAGAAGCCTAATTTGAATTTTGACTGCAGTTGTGTATATGATTTGTTTCTATCCCAACCCATGTGGTTACTCACCAGATGGAGAAACTCCACTAATTAATCTATGTCTCCTCCAGTGTCACATTTACCAGTTGGCACTCTCACCACAGATCTTCTGAGCCCTTCTACCATGTTGCAGTATACTGCTTGATGTCTCCACAGCTGTGTCACTCTCCTTTGTAAACTTAAGCCACCCACAGCCCTTCTTGGTTATGAAGAGAGAGATAATTAGAAACCTCCAAGTGGGCTCAACCTATCATTCAGTTATTGGTTTTGAGATCTTTGAAAGTACATTCAGGAAATCGACTGAGACTTAAGCGGTGCAGTATGGTATAGGATGAAATTCACCAGTGTAAGAGAAAATACTACTGAGCACTGAGAGTATTTCTCCCATCCGCCCTCCTCTTCTGGGAACAGATCTGTGTCTAGACAATCTTAGGGCTACTTGCCTGCAGCCAAAGATGAAGAAGGATGGACACAAACTGAGAGCAAATATTGGAAGAAAGTTTTAAAGTTCCTTTCCTGCCTCCCTAGCACCGTGACTTGTAATGGCCTGGGCACAGGTATCAGAGGCAAGGGTTTGATGAGAGGGCAAGTGTGAGTGGGCAGGTGAGTAGTCCCTCCAAACCTCCAAAGACAAGCAGCCTGCAAATATTCTGCCTAAGGATCTTATGATGAAATCCTGACCAGAGATTTAATCTGGCTGAATGGCAGTGGTAGTCAGCAGGGTTTCTGTGGGGCTGGCACTTTTCACCCAGGGCTCACCCCTTCCTCGTCCTTAGAATTACCAGGGGGTAATTTACCTGGCTTTCAGCCTTTGTCCAACACACATTATCAGACAGAGAAGCTGAAACACCTAAGAAAACACAAGCTTACAAGCACAAATATCCATTTACTTGAGCTGTACCACTACTACAAAGAAAAAACAGGGACAACATGAGCCACATGAATCATAACTACCAGAATTCTCAAGTCAACAATGTAGAATAAACCCTATTAATAGAGACAAAATATAAGGAGAAACACTAATGATATTTAAAAACAGATGTAAGAGAAAATAAAAGAAGTAAGAGGAAATATTTGATCTGAAAAATATAATAGTTTTTAAAAGTTAATTGGAGTAAAGTACTGCAGCCACTATGGAAAAACAATATGGAAGTTCCTCAAAAATTAAAAACAGAACCACCGTATAATCCAGCAACTCCATTCTGGGCACACACCCAGAGGAACTGAAAACAGGGTCTTGGAAAGATATTTATGCATCTGTATCTATAGCAGCATTATTCACAATAGACAAAAAAGGAAGCAACCCAAATGTCCATCAACAAATGAATGGATAAACTCAATGTGGTATATATAAACAGTGGACTAATATCCAGCCTTAAAAAGGAAAGATTACCTGCAGCTTTGTAATAATTTTTGAAATCAGAAAGTGGGAGACTTCTAACTTTGTTCTTCTTTTTCAAGATCGGCTATTTGGAGTCCTTTGAGATTTTATGTAAGTTTTAAGAATTTTTCATTTCCACAAAAAGATGCTATTGGGATTTTGAAAGGGATTGCATTAAATCTACAGAAACACATGCATGTTTAAGGCCGATTAATCTTAATTCTAAAACTTCATAAATTATTATAAGACAGGAGAATTATAGCTTCATTTTGTTTGTGAACCTAGATGCAAATATTAAAATTAGTAAAATTAAAATATTAAACATCAAAAATAATATTACCTAACAAAATCCAATGGTATGAAAATGCAGTAAGCAGAATTTATCCCTTCAAATACAAGGAAATAATATTGGAATATACAAGAATTTCCATGTATCAGTAAGTAAAAGACAGGAAACCAGTGGAAAATTAGGCAAAGGCTGTAAACTGACAGTTTACAGAAATGGAATCTTTGTAAAGCTAGCAAGCATATGAAGAGATGCTCAAACACATAAATAATCAGACAAATGAAAATTAAACAAAAATGAGATATCATCCACCAGTATGGCAAAAAATTAGAATAATGATAAGTGTTAGTGGAGATGTGGCTGTATAGGATCCCACACATGCTTGCAGGTGCATGGACTGGAGGTTGTTCTGGAGAAGAAACTGGCGTCACTCATTCAAATTAAGTATGCATATATACTATGACCCACTATTCTCTACCCCTACCACCGGGGTATATAGTGCAAAGCAGTTTTCATATGGGTTCATAAGAGGGCACATGTGAAGATACACATGACAGCATTGTTTGTGGTTGTGTGGGGTAGAAACCAATCTGTGTGTCCACCTAATGTGATGCAATTATAAAAAAATAAAATGCACATATAGCAAGACGGATACATTAAAACATAGTGCACATTAAAAAACAATAAAATGAGAACTAAGGCACAATATAATTATGCAAATTATAATACATTCAATGCAGAGAAAGCATTATTGCAAGTTTTATAAGAACACTTACCAAAAACCTTAAAAAAAGTATTTGTCTGTGACAATGAATATATATATGTTCGTGTATAACTGAAAAATTGTGCTCTTCACTGAAGTTTGACACAACATTGTAAAATGATTATAACTCAATAAAAAATGTTTAAAAAAAAAAACTGACAACAGAAACCACAGCAGAAGGGGATTAATAATTTGAAAAAAAGTTAGAAAGTTCAGGATGCCCCTCGCCCCTCAACCCCACTCCGGCCTGTGCATGGCTTACACACTAAAGGGTAACTGTTTGGCCCCCTAAAAGGGAACCATTCTCCTCGTGGGAGTTTCTGCAGAGGCTGAAACCGTAGGAAAACAAACACTGTCAATAAATTGACATTTGCTACATACAAAAGAAGGACAACTGAGAGTCATGAAAATCGTGATTTTTGTTTTTGTCTTAAAAAGGTCACCCTAGGGTGGGGGTGGGGGTGTCTTAAATAAAAAGTGCAAGAAGGCAAAAAAAAAAAAGTTTTTGTCAGGCACATTTAGAATGACTGCCTATGAGAAGGAGGAATGGGAGTGGGGAATGGGGAAAACGGGAATAATGAACAAACAAACCCATAAATCAGAGAGACTCCAAGGCCTTGCATGGACCAATGATGATTGCTGAGAACTGTGCCTTATGTGTAACCCAACTGTCTGCAACTGAGAACAACAACGAAGTCTCAAGTGGAGGCAAGATAGAGGGCCTTAAGCCCATATTTTAAAAAGTTAATAAAGAGAATGACAGCCAAAGAGGAGAATACAGAGTTTTGTTTTGTTTTGTTTAGGGAGGGGGCACAGGTAAATGTTTGCATGTAAAAGGGAATAATCCATTAATGAAGAAAATCGAAAAACCTTAGACAGGGAAATAATATATTTAAGGGGAAAAAATTCCTCAAGATATTTTGTAATGCTAAGGTCAATGGCAAACATGGAACAGTTAGCTTTAGGTGGAGGAAGGTCTTATTGTGAGACTAAGGAAGATGACCATATTGTGGAGAGCAATGGAGATGGGTGGTCTAGTTCTGCTAAGTGAGAGAAGAACTACATTATCACTAAAGAGTTTGGATTGAAGGATGGGCGATGAGGAAGAGGAAGTAGAAAAGCACTTGGTCATTTTTCTTAGACTTGATCTGCAAACTCTCCTCTAATTCTCAGTCTTCCCCAGCTCAGCAAATGTTTACTTTCTACCCTGCTGCTTAAGACAAACACCTGAGAATCAACTTTTATTTCTCCTTTTTCCTCACTCCCCGGTTCAATCCATTAGTAAGTCTTACTGGCACAGCCTTCAAAATATATAGCAAATTCATCCATGTCTTTCCACTTCTACTAAAACTGTCTTTTTTCCAAATTGCATCATCTCTCAGATTGATTATCTCAATAGTCTGCTGTTTCTCCTGCTTACCCTCCAGTCCTTTAATTCATTCCTAATCCTTAGACAAAGTGACCTTTTTTGAAATGAAAATAAAATTACATCATTCCTCCATTAAGACTTTCTAATGACTTTCCATTATTCTGACAATAAAACCCAAATTTCTACCATGGCCTCAAGGACCTTGCCTACTTTTCTAACTAATCTTAAAATATTCTCCTACATTTGACTACCCTCCAGCCACACTGGCCTTCTTTTTTTTGCAGACACATGAGGCTCATTCACACTGCAACATCTTTCTTTGCACGTGCCACTTCTAATTGAAACGCTCGTCCTATGATCTTTGTCTTACTGACTCTTTCTTATCTTCATGGACCAATTCCTTAGTCATCTCTTCAGAGAGGTCTATCCTCTTTCACTTTACCTCATTTTATATTCTTCATAGTAATAACCACTTTTGGACTTTATCTTATAAATGTACTTATTTATTTTATGTTCCCTACACTTAAATGTAAGCCCCACACTAGCAGAGTTCTTTTATTTGCTTATTCACTATTCCATACCTAGGGCCTAAAACAGTGCTTTGCACACAGCAGACACTCAGAAACATGTACTGTTGCTGAATAAACAATGTCGGTATTACAAATGTTGCCAGTTTTCAAGGACCCAACTGAATTTGGACACATTTAGAAAGAGAAACACATTGCACACTGGGAATGGGCAAGGTGGACTTAGTTTTGTAGTAGATACAACAGACGAGACTTTATGGTGATAAACTGAAGTTTTGGGAATATTGAAGTTCTAGTTTTCTCACCAATACGACAGAGATGTTCCCAGGAATAAAAGAGAACAATGCATTTAAAACACTCTTACTAGAAACCCTGATACCAGTACAAGTTAGCATTATCATTGTTATTCTAATATTTAAGCTTTGCTTAATAGACTGTACATAGTTGGAAAGTTCACCTATATAGTCAAGAATTCACCAATTGAATCTCCTTTCATCTATAATATTTTGTGATTCTTTGCTTATGTTATTAAGTGGTCATTTCTAAGTCTATAACATCATGGGATCAGTCAAACCTTGTCCAGGCTATTTCTAGAGCTTCAAAAGATTTATATTTAACATCATATTCATATTATTCTCTTTTTTTTCACTCTTTCAGCCTTATTTTTGCTGCACATTCTTTTACCCTTAATCTCAGGGCAGCTAATGTAGTTTAATGCTTGTTCATTTTATATAGTTTCTTTTCTTTTGGAATTTGTTCTTCTTCAGTTTCTATTCTTATATTTTTCTTGGTTTATCCTCATGTAAAATTGCAATAAACATAATCACTGCCTTCATGGTGAGAACATTATTTGTTAACAGATGGTAGATTTTCAAAATCTGAATTGTTTAAAGTAGGAGACACTGAAAAAGGTAGTCAAAATTGTACTCTGCTAAGACTGAAAAAGAAAGGTCATTTTTTTTTTCAAGATAAATTAAACTCTTATAAACAAAGTTACCAACATCTAGAAGCATTAAGGCAAGCACATAGAAAGCCATGGGAATTCATTTGTCTCTCTCAATTAGTTAATGGTTTTTGAACATTAGTCATTAGCTTTCTCTATTTTAATTAATTTAAGTAATTTACATAATGAAATTTCTGTACATAAAATATTCTTAATAAGCATTTCATCATTTATCCCGGAAGGATTTCATGAAAATTACTTCAAGTAATTCAACGCTACTTCAGGAAGGAAGGAGCAGGAGCTGGAAACTAAGGGTGATACTGAAATGAAGCGTTAAGCAGAAAAGTGCCACAAAGAGCAGGAGACCAGCTCTCTCCAGTCATTACCAGCCACCGGACAAAGGATCGAAAACAAGATGACCAGGGCTTAGAAAACATTTAGTTTATATTCAGTCTGTTTTTGTCAGTGTACAAGTTCTGAAACTGTCTGGTAAATCTTCTCTAGTAACTTCTTATAGGTATGTTTTTAAAACTTATTGTAAGATTCTTGACATCAGAAACCACTTTTCACTATTTTATTAAGACTTTATTATCTTAAGAGTCATTAAAATAACTGTGAGGACACACCTTAACTGAAAGTTGTGGTTAGCTCTGGCAAAGGAGTTAGAATGGGGGGCCACTTCCACTTATTCTGTATTTTTTTTAAATAATTTTTAACTTTTAATTTTGAGTTAATTTTAGACTGACAGTAGAGTATTAACAGTTTCTATATGCCCTTCCCTCAACTTCTTCTGTTAACATCGTACATGACAAATTTCAATTATCACAACTAAGATACCATTAGTACAATACTATTAGATAAGCTGCAGACTATTCAGCTTTCACCAACTTTTTATGCTAATGTCTTCTGTTCCAGGATGTATTCTAGGATCCCACATCACATTTGATTGTCAAGTCTCCTTAATCTCCCCTAAGTTGTGATGGTTCCTCAGTTTTTTATTATTTTAGTGACCTTGAATTTGAAAAGTATAGGTCATTTATTTTGAAGAATATCCCTCAATATGAATTTATCTGACATGTTTCTCATGATTAGACAGAGGTTATATATAATTGGGAAGAATGCCACAGGTGTAACATTTTCTTTTCAGGGCATTATACTGAAGGGCAGATGATCTCAATATCTCTATTTTTTATAACTTGACTCTTAGTCAAGGTGGAGTCTGCCAAGTTTCCCCGCTCTAAAGTTGCTGTATTTTCCTTTGAAATTAATAAAGATTTATTTTTGGACAGTTTCTTTGAGACCATTAAACTGAACTTTACCCACTAATTTTAGCTTTCATTGGTGGATCTTGCTTGCAGCAATTATTAGTGTGGTGTTCTAATGATGATTTTCTATTTCTCGCAGTCTCCCTACAGTTAGTAATTAGAATTATTCTTCTGTAATAAAGAATTGTCACTTCTCCCCCGCTATGTATGCATATATGTATGCACGTAAGATTTTATTCAGAATGTGATGCATGCATTTAATCACACAGGCTCAAAGATAATTATTTTATTTGTATTAGTATCTATTATTCTTATTATTTGCCTAAATTATGCCATCTGTTTCAGGTGGTTCCTGGGCCTCTGTGACATGTTGCCTTTTTTTTTTTTTTTTTTTTTTTTTTTTTTTTAAGTGCATCCTTGTTTTCTGGCACTACAATATGTTGCAGGTTTATATTGTATTTTTACTTCCTCAGCCCTGGAAGTAACCATTTCTCCAAGGAGCCCTGATTCCATTTATCAGATAATGGTTTCCAGAAACAAAAATCTGATTACTAGAGGTGTTCATTGCTTCTGGAATGTCACTATTTCTAGGCTTTCTCAGATAGACAAAGCTAAGAGATACACCAATGTATACAAACTCATATATATAAGAGTTTATACTGGCATCTCCTACTCCAATCCAGCAACATTCTAGTCTCCCTTCCTTTATTATTTGTAGCTTCTTTCTCTGACAGAAATCTTACTTTTATTTTCTACAATATATTTATTTATTTATTTGCTCACCCTAGTAAACATATGAAGTAGCTTCTCAATTGTTAATCTGTGTCCCTGTGAGAACCAAATTTCTCAACTAGAGTACAGTGTTTATGTACAGTCTGTTTTTATTCTTATTGTGTCAAATCAAAACATTGTTAAAAAAACTTTTTTTTTTTAAATCTATGAATCTTTCTTCATTTTCTGGTTCAGCTTTGGGTAGAAAACCAATGTTTCATGAGTTGCTAATTAATGAGCCTATACAAAACTCACTGACTCATTTGGTCCATATTAATGTAATTTTAATAGTCTTTGTCTACAAGTATCCACCTTAGGGTAGATGTGAAGTAGCTGCTCTCCTCTTCAGTGCTCTTAAGGAATCTGAGTCATTCACAGATTAACTCAAGAAGAGTCTCCTGATCATATAATCTAAAAATACATTGTTTTTATCTAGAACAAGATTTGTCTGGCATAGGTTGTAATGAACAGATTAGCCAACTTTTCATCTACAACAGTGGTTTTCAAAGTATGGACCCTGTACCAATAGCGTCAACATCATCTGAAAACTTGTAGAAATGCAAATTCTCAGGCCTCACATCAGACCTACTACGTCAGAAACTTTGGAGATAGAGTTTATCATTCTGCATGTTCACAAATTTTCCAGGGTATTCTGATGCATGATGAAGTCTAAGAAACTTTATCCAACTAACCCAATCTCTTCAGGATATTTTGGTCTAGTGAGGACTTGGGTCTAGTTTAGAACTAGAGTCAATTTCTGATCCCTATGGCTCATTACCATCTTGACAATGAAGATTTAAAACTACTAATCTCTTTGGAAAATAGCAATTCAAAGGTTTTCAAAACTTTAGAATCTCTCAGTGGTAGGAGTAGTGTAGATTCCTGCTTCTTGGACTTTAAGATGCATTTGTACCACCTGTGGGTCTTGTTAATAGGCTGATTCTGTTTCAGTAGGTTTGGGATGAGGCCTGAGGTTCTACTAGCTGACAATCCCCCACGTGATGCTGCTGGTCCCTTTGTATCTGCCCTCTGGTTTTAATATCGCAGCAATATCCTCAGAAATCAGACAGTTGTGATCCTGTCCTTGATACCTCCACCTATTTCATCTTTTAACAGCTCTGAACATTATATAATGTTCTTGTCATGCCACATCTCACATCCAGATTTCTCTAAAAATACTGGTTCTTCATTTATCTCTGGACTTTAAAGTCAAGAGTCAGGTGAAATACTATAGAAGACTGAAAATACATCAAAAATATATGAAAGCTCTTAAAGTTATTCTGAATTATTGAAGCTGATCAGTGGGGTGAGATTTTTAATGTAAAAATTTTAGAAAGTATTTCCTTTCTTGGGAATTATATATTGGAAGATGGCAGGCACAGTAGGCCATGAACACTATGAGGACAAAGATTCACAGTGTTAACTCATCCCAAACCAAGCGTTACTCAGAAATAGAAACACTGTCACAAATGCATCAAAATTCAAACTGGGCATTGTCATTTGGAAGTTACATGGTTATATTGGTAAAATGTGGCTTGATATTCAAGACTAAATTCTGCTTAAACTTATTCAACAATATCTTCCTGATAATCTACATTCCACCCAGTATTGATCATTCACTCCTTTGTGTAACATTGTACATTGCTCATAGCTATTCTCAGTACTCATCTCCGGATGCAGAGCTGTCAGCTCCTAAGAACTTGCTGCTCCAATTATGGCCACAGACCAGCAGGAGCTGGAAGCCTGTCAGAAATGCAGAATCTCATGTCCCACCCTACACCAACTGAGTTAAAATTTGAATTTTAATAAAATTCCTCAGGTGATTAAAATGAGCAATAGAATATGAAAAGCACTTCTTAAAGAGAAAGGGAAAGTGACTTACTCATTTTAATATCCTCACCTCAGAGTCTGGTGTAGCTTAAGCCCGTTAGAACCATTCTTGAATGATATGAAATGAATTCACCAATATCACTTATACTTCTATAAATGATTAAATATGTTTAAAGTAAATAGTAAGTTCTAAGATAGGAACCAGGGAGTCAAAATAAGAGTGATAATGGGGCAGCACAAGCAATTTAAATACAATTTTCCAAAAATGCTGTGAAATGCAAATAAAACAATATAACTATAGTTTAGGGATCACAAATTTTCAAACTCTGCTCTGTGTTTGACCCTATCATAGGAGATAGGTAAGCTCTTACATTTTATGATTGATCTATGTACTACAGAACAGCCCATCAGTCCAATGATATTTGCAACAGTCTGGCATGTTCTTTCACCAGAATGAAATGAGATCATCATAATTTTTTAAATAATAATTATAGTCATAATGTTTACAGAAATGCACTGGGAACTTACTATGTTTTACAGGCATTCTTTCATTTAACTCCTTCAATTGTATTATGAGGTAGGCTCCATTATCCTTATTTACAGATAAAGAAACAAATTTATAGAAGTTAAGTGACTTATTTAAGAGCTGCTAGCTGAACTCAGCTTTGACTGATTTCACAGACTCAATTCCTGACTACTGGCAACATGCAAATGTTAGCTGAGAACCCAGAAGAAAGATCATGAACTCTGACATTCAAGAAGCCTCCTTTTCAACCGTAACACATACGTACCGGCAGTGTGGGCTTGGGCAAATTATTTAAACTATCTATCTCAATTTCTTCACCTAAGGCTAATAATACATACCAACCTGTAGAGCATTGCAAAAATTAGTCACTTAACTTGTGATAGAAGCCAAATTAGGGAGGACTATTCTTATTATTTCTTCTTATTAATATCATATTAAATAGCTATACCTTAAAATCAAAGCTAAGGCCCTAGAGTTAAAGTATATGAGAAATCTAATGTGATGAGAGATGCAAAATCCAGCCAGATGGAATACTTTCATGGGAAGCCCTTAGTAATTGTCCATTTTTACCTGTAGTAATATAAGAAAGCAAAAGCAACGTACTAATAAGCAGATTCAACTGCTCCTTATAACCCGAATGCACTTCAGCAAACAACATATTCTTGCAACTCAATTCCTTCTCATTTTAACCCCTAATTGTAATGATTCACAATGCCATACTTCACAGAAGGATGCATTTAATAAAAAGTAATAGAATACATATTTGCTATGAATCAGTACTTATTAAAAAAATAACTGACTTATTGATGAATTAATATACTTCCCTTTTCGTTCTAAAGTATAAGTCTGGAAAATCTAGGGCTATTCCCTGTTGAATTAAACAGAGCACTATACAACTGGTGACTCTTTTGAATGTTGACTTTTTAAATATATTATACATTAAAAACTTCTGAAGTCAAAGGACGTATTATGTGGACTCAGTAAGTGTGCAAAATTGTTTGGTGGTTTGTTTAGCTGCCCTTTAGACCCGCTCCTCAGTTATTTATAATATATTAAAAGAAAAAAAGAACAGAAATTAGACTACATGGTAAAATTAACTGCCAGCCAAGCTAGCAAGCTCAGTTGAATAGTGGTATTTTGTTCTAGGATATGTACACACACAAAAAATGTACCAGATTTTAAATGGGAAGTGGAAGCAGAAGAATAGGAAAAGTAGGTGATACAAAATGATACAGCAAAGAAAAAGAAAACAAAATTAATGTGATCTTTTTCTTTCCTCACTGGAAAATATAGAGTGGTTTTTAATAGGGTTAACTCTGGGGCGAGACTGCCTGAGCACAGTGCCTGATTCCTTCACTTTCTAGCTTATGACCTATGATTAAAAAATGTCAGATTCATCATCTCTATCATCTGTAAATGAGGCGTATAGATACCTACCTACCTCAATAGGGTTTAGCTGTTCGAATGATACATCTTCCAAGAAGCCTTTCTGATTCCCTTGATGAATATAGCACTTAGGTATTCCTTTCTGCCCTGCCTTAGTTTTCTTCATTCCCTGACACTTACTACTACCTGATACTACGTTAAGTAAGTAATGTCTGTTTCTTTATTCTTTCTCTCCCTCAAATGCAAGTCAAATGCATACCATATCTACAGTACCTATCAAATGGCCTGGCACATAACGAACACTAAATAACTGGTGTTCCCCTTGTTGTTATTAAAGACAAATGGATTTATTTATAAAATATATGTTTATATTCAACAAATCACAGAATACTTGTTCATTCATTGAAAAATGTCATTCAGCTTAAAAACTGAACTCATCATTTGAATTGATGAGGAATGAAAACAAAGTTAACAATGTTTAGCCAACTGAATTTTATTACAAACTGATTTTCCTCCCTTACCTACGTAGTATTTTCATTTTAGCCATAAACATATCTAAGGGGCATAAACTGAATTTGTTCAAACAAAATACCAAAGACAGCTTCCCTGAGCCTCTTAGTTGAGGTTCATTTGGTTACAAGCAACAACAAAAACTATGATGATTTACTTAAGAATAAAGATAAAAGAATGTAGGCTGTTCATTGGAAGGAACTGGAATATCTCCCAGAATCCTAATAATAGCTACCACTTGTAGGGCATCCACTATGTTCCAGGCACCATTCTAAGCTCTTTACATAATTACCTTATTTCATTCTCCCAAGGGCTCTGTAAGATACTTACAGCAATTATACACCTTTTATAGATCAATAAACGGTTGTACTGAGAAGTTACATAATCATCCCAAAGTCACAAGTTAGTGAGTGACAGATCTGGAATTCAAGCCCTTGGCCCTGTTCTCTTATCCACTCTGCCATACTGCATCCCAGATGCTCATGAAAAGTGTATGTCCAGGCTTCAGGAAGGGCATGTACTTAAGTGGCTCCAGGGATCCCATGTTATTTCTAGGATCCTGACATCAAAATGACTCACTCTGATGACTATTAGTTTCAAATTCCCGGGAAAAGTAAATAATTGGCTTAGATATCTGCCCTGCATTAGTAAGTGATGGCCAATGGTTCAAAGACATGAAACATAGACATGGCATTTCACGGTCAACTCTTGTGGTATGTAGCCTTCCCAAGAGAAAAGATAATTATTGTAAAACAAAGAGAATTCCACTCCAAGAATTATTTAATATATAAGGTGTGAAATACTAAAGATGTGGTCTATAGGTTTAGACATATAGAAACATTAATAAACAGAGGAGAGAAATAAATTCTGTTTGATTTGTGTGAAAAACCTTGACTGGTATATATTATACCCATTTTATAGATAAAACTGAGGGCAGATAGATTAATTTACACTCAAAGCTAAAGAGCTAGTAAGTCAGGCTTTTACATACATCCATTAGCTCCAAAGTCCATGCTATCTCGACTGCACTATAATCCCTCCGTTTTGGCTGGCTAAAATTTGGCTCACAAGAAATAGAAAAACAGTGTAAAGAGGGAGCATTTATAAGAAAATTTCAATAATCCTCTTTTTTGTCCATAATGACAATACACAGGAGGTATATGATAATTTTGAGGGCTTTCCTCTCATTTGTCTAAAAATCCCCAAAATGCTTCAAACAGAAAATTGTGTAATTTTCAAGCTCTACCAACTCTATAGCGAGCTAAAAAAGAAGTTAAGAACTGAATCAAGGAAGGTATTATGAAAAGGCATCGAAACAAATGGTTAATGAGAAAAGCTCAGGAGACCATGCAATACATATTATTCATTAAAATTGTACTTCTACTTGAGATATTGAAATGATAGACCATCACTGCTGAACTTGGCTGTATCAAAAACTTATTGATTCCTAATTTGAAATAGAAGCATAATCTGTTTTTTAAGAAAACTTGTTTTAATGAGAGATACTGGGGGGGGGGCACAGAGTTAATCACTTTCCTCTTTCTCCAGGTATTAAAGCAATTAAAGTTGACATTAGAAAAAGATAAGCTTCAAACTACCAGCCGTATTGCCAGTGAAACTGAATTACATAGCAGATTCAGCCTGAAGTGAAAAATGGCCTCTCTACTCCTACCACTTTACTTGAAATTACTCATCCAGTTTTGAGCAGTTGCTGGACATGGGCATGCCCCCAACATCCTTCATCCCTTCAAACACACACACACACACACACACACACACACACACACACGGAAAGTCTATCCATGGGGCTAACAAGGAAGAACGAATCAGAAGGGCCCTATGCCACCAGCTAACAATGACACTTCCCACTTCTCATTGATAATATCAGAGAGAGCTTCTTCCCCCAGGAGACACACATTAAGGAGGGAGAAAGATGGTTGGAAAAATTCTTGTCACTGGTCTTAGGTAAAGAGGAGTGACTATTTTATGTAACATAAAGAGATAATTCAGTAATTTTCCTATCTATTTATCCATCCATCCATCCATCCATCCATCTATGAATCTATGTATCTATGAATCTCACTCTCTCTTTCTGTTTCTATCATACAAACTCCATGCCTAAAATAGTGAATGGATGTTTTTATGTATCAAATCTATTCTTCAGATGTAAAATCATTATGACCAAATACTATAAATACTAACTAGAAATGTGTGTGTAGAGAGAAATATAATAAGTGAACATTTAGGCCTGGATTTTAGGGACTTCAAGCCTCCATTTACTGAGTATTAAATTTATGCTGTAGTCATTCAGAGCAGGTGTAAATTATTTCAGGTACTATGTCTTTCAAATGTTTAGTATTTTGAAGATTTCATTTAGAAGTGAAAATAGTCTACCCTGGGAAGAAGGAAGCACATGACAAAGTAATTATTATGTAATTAACCCCTCTAGGGTCCCTGACTCATTTCAAAGGAACATTTTTAATATCACAGTAAAGAATAAGCACAGCTTCACAAATTTAAAAATACGTGAAGTACCAATTAGATGGGATAGATGCTCTGCCACTAAGCAGTACATTTGTTTGTGGAACAGACGGGATGCTCTTAGCATTTGAAGCTTCATTTTAAAGACCAAGGCTGAGAGTCTCCTTAACTCATAAATAACACCTCACAATTATCCTTAAACTGGGCATGTATGAATGAAGGGGAAAATGCTTAAAGAGGAATGCTTAGACTTATCTTGTTGCTATTGCTGCTTAGGATATATTAAATTCTCCTTCTGTGCCGATTCTCTTTTTTCTTTCCCTCTCAACACTTCCTCCAGTTAGTAATTTAAGAGCCAAGTTGTTTGTTGAATCATATAACATTAAAGATTTTTTTTTTCAGACACCCAGAAATCTTTTATAAGATTGCAGGGGAAAATCCTTGTTTTTCTTGCTCCTCAGTGCATAAAACAGCAGAAAGATTAGATTCATTTATTATTTCATTGTAAATGTTCATTAAACATTCCTCTATGTGACAATACAGCTGGATTCCAGGCTCTTTCTGAGAAGTATGGTCAGGAATTCACTACCCTATAGCATCACAATCTGGGCAGAGAAAACTAATATTTTGTGCAGACCTGAATAAATCCTGGAGATCTTCTGTACAACATTGTGCCTACAGTTTAAAATACCATATCACACACTTAAAAATTGGTCAAGAGTTCTCATGTTAAGTGTTCTTATTGAGTAAAAAAATAAAAAAGATACGCTGTTCACCAGCTGCTCTAGGATGGTGCTTCTCAGTCAAGGATGAGTTTCATATTTACTGGGAAACTTCTGTGAAAGTACAAATCACACACCCCTAGGCTCAATATCTGGGACTCCTCTGTGTAAGTCTGAGGTTGGGGAAAAGTTATGTTTAATTTGGAAAAATCTACCCAGTGTGGCTATCATGCTTACCTCTTGTTGGGAACTATTTTCTCTAGAAGGCAGGAAATTTACTCCGGAGAGAAGCACATCACACTATACTTACTGCAGCTGACTTTCTTCCATTTACTCCCTGACCACAGATGATGCCATTGGACTGCCTTTGTCAGGGTTTCACTTTGTTTGGGTAAATTCTTTGCTGTCCCTTGCTTCTTTGCTTAACATCAGGGTTCTGTCTTCTGTTCTCCACTTAGAGACACTTTTCAACATCATTTTGAGAGTACATGTTGCTCTTTCCTGCTGAGCATTCTAAAAGGAGTGCATTTTTTAACAAACAGATCTTTCAAAGAGTATTTTTCAAAGCTTTAGGATTGGCATGCTCTTAGCTGCCTCCATCTGCTGCTATTCCCTGGATAGAACGACCTCTGTCACTTCATAGTGAGCTCCATATACCCAGAGGGTATTTTCTCTTCACCCTTTTCCCTGCGATTACAAAATAAAACCCATGACTCCTTCCTTAAGTGTTTGTCAAAGGAGTGCCATTTTGAGTCAAATCCTTCATTTTGCCAGACCTTCTCTGACGGCAGCATGGCTAGCCTCTCTGCCCTTATCAGTAAATGCCACTATTCCATGTAAAATCCAAAATATCTGGGGGGGAGGGTATAGCTTAACTGGTAGAGTGCATGCCTAGCATGCAGGAGGCCCTGGGTTCAATCTCCAGCACTTCCATTAAAAAAATAATTACATCTATCAAAATTCATCAAATTGTACATCTGAAATATGTGTAGTTTACTGTACAGAAATTATACCACAGTAAAGTTGTTTAAAAATAATAATTAAATAAACTTAATTATCTTTAACACCCCTCAAAAAAAAAAAAAACTAAACTAACAATATATCTCCACCTGTTTTTCTAAAGTCAGTTAGCAGAGCAGCATCACTCAAATTCTGAACCACTGTTTGTGAATCTAAGGGACCTGGGGACTTGGGCATCCCTTAAGATTCTCTTCACATTTCCCTAAAGGGCAGAGACACCCATTGGAATTGGATTCCAGAAAAGTTCTGGGCACTATTAACCATTTTTCTTAAGTGAAGTCTCTAAGAACATATGTATAAGATATATGCAAGTATAAATACCTGTCAATGTGCTTTCTCTTCTAACAATAAGAACTTTCTAAAGGGATTTTGTTTTAGGTACAAATCTCTATCTTACAATAATAAAAATATGTAGGTTAAACAAAATATTTTTTAAACTGGAAAAGTTATAAAGCATAGAAATTAGAAGGGAATAAAACACCAATGCTAAAAAAAACCCTACTTTTAAAATCCCTTTTAAAAAATAAGGAAAAAACATTTAAGAAAATGTACACTTGTGGTCTTAGTATATATATTACATTCACCATGCTGTCAAAGTTTTGCCCAGGTGGTCATCACAGCTCCACTTCAAGCAATTCTCTAATTTCTGTGTTGTAACTTCAATGTGAAACTCTTGAAAGAGAATGTAATTAAGTGACTAATGCAGACCTCTGAGTGGGCTGTGTCCCAGACAGCAATTCAGAATGGGTAACTATTTCTCTATCCCAAGAGGGTGAGACAACGGCATGCTGAGATCACATCCTTTCCATAAGAGAAAGACCATCTTGGATTGTTAAGTCTTCCTAGTATTATCTTTGAAATGCCAGAAAAAGAACTTGAATGAAAATTAGGGCAGTCTTTATTTCTGGTTCTCAAACCTTGGGTAAGTCATTGAACTTCTCTACAGTTGCTCTAATTTAGTGTTTCTTATATTTCTGATTCCCAGGGGATGTTGATATTGCTTACCTCAGGACCACATATCAAATAGCAGTGTTCCAGTACTTTAAAATTCAAGTTTTTAAGACCTTACAACTCATCTCAAAAAGTGTGGTCCCCTGGCAGTCTGTTAGAAAGATACTTTTTGGGAGATTGTTGAAACGCAGAGTCATAGATCTGCCTCAGACCTACTAAATTAGCATCTACCTTTTTACCAAGATCCCCAAGTGATTCATATGCACACTGAAACTGAAGAACTGGTCTAAGCTTTCTTGAAATTTCTATGATTTGAATTTTGATAATCAGCTATTAAGCCTGCTCAGTAACAGCATATATTTTATCAATATAGCACAAAAGCCATAATTAGCTTTTGTATTTTAAAGTCCTTAATGTCAAAATTAACTTGTATTAAAATATCATAAAATCTTTCGATCTTTTTATTTTTCTTTTCCTTACCGTTACTTCCTGATCTGATATTTGAACATAATTTAATTGTATCTTGAGGTTCTTAAAAACTGTTTCTTTCACAACTTGGCTTTTGGCACACACAAAGTTCTGCTTAAATGACTCATTCATTCACGTCGTTCCTGCTGTGCCTTAGAGTGCATTTATATTTTATGTTGGCGCTTTTATCCTTTCTCTGTCTACTTCCTGCTGGGGTGTTTAGGGAGATTAGTTCATAAAATTAGTGTCTGTAAGATATTACCAAGAAACCCTCCCATAGCAAATATTTCATAACATTTAAGCAACAAAGAATTCTCTTTCTTCTGCCTTCTACCTCCTACCATAAGTAAGAACATGATTTTCCAAATTCCTCTAAAAATAGGTGCGTCTAGTATTGTGTAAAATCTCATATTTCTTGTTTTATCTGACAAGTTATCACTCTTAGCTGAGTTCCTAGAGTACTTATTGTAATTTTGGCATTGAATATCCGTAGAATTGAACTGTCGCAAAATAGATGTAATATATAGTAGTTCAACAGATCCACAGCCAAAGCTCCTGTCCTTTCTCCTGCAGTCTCGCTTTCATGCTTCATTTTAAAATGTCTCCTGCAGAGCTGCACCAGGATGAGTGAAGAATTTGAGGATTCCTCACTCACTTCCTCCTCATCCCACCCTGATCTCCTGTGTTAGTTATTTGATGCTGTGTCATGAATTACCCTGAATCTCAATGGTTTAAAACAACCAGTTCTTAATGCAGCTTCTGTGGATCAAGAATCCAGGTGCAGCTTAGCTGGGCCCTCCATCTTAAGGTCCTTATTGAGCTGGAATCAAGATGTCCACCAGGAGCTGTGATTATCTCACAGCTTGGCTAGGAGACATGGGCTCCCAGGCTCACTCATGTGGTTGTTGATTCAGTTCCTCACAGGTTGATGGGGTTGATGAACTGAGGGCTTCAGTTCCTTACTGACTGTCAGGAGGAGGCCTCCCTCAGTTCTTTGCTTCTCCATACAGAAGTTTATAACATCCTCAAAGCAAGCAAGCAAGCAGAAACAGAGAGAAAGAGAGAGAGCAAATAAGACAGAAATCATAGTCTTGTGTAAGATAATATTGACAGTGACATCTTATCACTTTTGTCATGTTCTATTTATCAGAAGCACGATGACAGGAGGTCCAGCACCCACACAGGGGGGAGGATTGCATAAAAATGTGATTAACAGGGATCACTGGGATCATTCATTCATCTCACAATTCTCACCAACTCTCTCTTACGCTCCTTAGAAAGCCATCCCTTGTTCTTTTTCTTCTTATACTTCACAGCCTCCTCCTCTCCTGCCTCCCTCCCCTCTTCCTCCCCTTCCCCCTTTTCCTTCTTCTTCTGAACCAACATATATCATCATGCTTTGCAAAATGGGGACACTAAGCTTATTGGTAAATGGATCAGAATTTCATTATTGTATTATTTATTTGAAAGATGTTTAAGTTCTCTAATATGTTCAAAGAAATAGAAAAGCAGCCCCTCTCACCTGGGAGCTGGTCTGGCATTACCAGAGAGGCCTTGGTGTTGCTATGAGATGACCCAGGATTCAGAAGTAGCATGCGGTGTTCTGATGAACGTAAAAATTTCACAGACCATCATCAGACAAGGCCATCCAATGCCTCTAATGGAGCAAGACTAAAAATACCATTGTTCAAACTACAAATATGACCAACTGTCCCCCTATTCTGGCTGTTTATGAGTACCTGCTGCTTCTTTACCAATGACAGCTTTAGCCTTGCTTCATCTCCTCACTTTCTAAATAAGAATGATTATAATAGCCAACTGCAGAATTACTTCAGTTCCCCAACAGTATCTAATCCAGTGGCTAATCCCCACTTCCTTAACCCCCCCTCAAAATCACCTAAAGCCCAAGTCCAAGTCCTATAAGTCCTTTCTAACATATTCGTATTGAGACACTCCATAGTTTTCCTTGGTGTGCCTTCACTCTCATGTCAGCAAATCAGTAAATTAGCTTTCTTTGAGTATAGGTGATCCTGGTAGTCTTGGCTATGGGGCATTGGTTGTTCTAACCATTCATCTTAAAAATGATATAAATTAATCATTATGTACCATTTGAGGAGGGTTTGTTTGCTATTATATAATAGCCTTTGTTTCATTACTTTTTTCAAAACTTGATATATGAAAACAAAATATAGATAGCAGAGTTCTATTTTATTTGCTATAAATTACACAATGAAATCTTTGATTATAGGTCGTATGATTCTGAACAGCCATTAGGTCAATACTATATCCAGAAGGGAGTAGCCTCAGTCTTCTTTGAGCTCTTACCCCTTCAACCCCATCTTCACCCAAATATAAATACATAATACTGAGCACAGCGTTGATTGCTTGGCAAGAACTGAAATACAAGACTTCTCTAGGAAGTCAACACAATGTTGTTCTTCCACTGAAAGTTTGGCCTATTTTCTCCAAAAGCACTCTGCCTATGTGATGGCTTCCGACTGTGTAGTAAGTAGTTACTTTAGAGTTTAACTTCCCCAGGCTTTAAGTCCATCCCTGATAGAAAGTTCAGCACTAGTAGTAGTAAGTTACCTCCTTTGTATTTCCAAGATATTGTTGGATATAAAACTTTCATTAAAAAACTAAATGCTATTCAACTAAATTCCCTATCTATAACTATATTTCTTTGAGCTTTAGTTTAGTCATACATAAAGGAATAAAAGTTGGAGTAACAAAATACTAACTAGTGTGAGACAGCCAGTTTTTATTAATGTTGGATTACATACAAATTGACTTCACTATAGTTAGGCATATAGATAATTAAAAGAAAGCATAACAATGCCATTGATTAATGACACCTCTGATGTAGTAATTTTCAATTCCATTAAATTGTATTAGAACTTTAAAATAACATATTGTTGAGCAATCAGAATGTTAAAAAGGTGATTCTTGCCATTTGTCCTTGTAACAGAAGGGAATTAGGTCCATGACACAATTATTTTAAGCTCATCAGTCATCGTAAGTGTTTTTTTTAATTAAATTTATCTATCCTTTTAAATGTTAAATTTTTAAATTTGTAATGAAAATACAAGCTTATATCTAGTAAATACCCCTTGTACTTTCTTTTCTTTTTTGAGTAAGAGGTAGATGGTTAAGAAGTAATAGAAACCATATAGAAAGAAGGTAGGAAGGAAGAAAAAAAAGACATGTTCAGAATACAACAACAAACACCACTTCTGTAGAGAGGCAACAGCAGTGTTCTATAGAGAAATCTAATTTTTTTGGCAGGGTGGGGGTGTGAGTTGCTTGCTTGTCTTTTGTTTTATTTTCCATTTTTGCTTTTTAAAACCCAGACATGACCTATTTATTTTCCTTGGACCATATTATTAGAGGATCAAAGCACCATGTAAAACAATTAACCAAAAAGAGTGATTAGAAATATAGGCCATATCATTCTAGGGCACATGGTAGCTGGTGGAGGAAAAAGTAAACTAAATTTGTCCAATGAACATTAAGAAGAATGCTTTCCAAGCTATTCCAGTTAAAAGTAAGTATGTTTCTACAGCCTAGGGTTTGAAAACAGAAGATCAAAAGATCTCTAAGACATAAATCTGATTAGATGTTGACAAATGATGCCAATGATGAAAAAAAAAAAGGTGGATATGATATCTTAAAAATCATCACTAAGACAGTTCTAGCAGGCCCAAATTTAGTAGGAGTAAGTAAAAAAGTAGATAAAGAAAAAGGCACATAATGTAGGATGAATATAGGAGAGGCGCAGATGTCTCAGAATAGTTTCTAGAAATAGAAATCCTAGAATAACCCAGGGCTTGTGAAAAAAGGTAAAAGAAAAAAAAAAAAAAAAAAAGGTATTTTTTTTCCTTATGTTTGGAGAAATAAAAAAGGAAGGGATATAGCCATTGCTTAGCACAGATTATGTAACACGAGGGATAACACAATAAGAAGGTTCTCAAATTTCATTTTTATCGTCTTTATTTATACTTAAATAGATGATTTTCAGGACGAAAAGTTTAGAATGAACTTTGGAATAAGAGAAAAGGTTCTGAAAATAAGTAGGTGGTAGAAGGAACTTCTGCTATTCCTATGCTAGCGATAAATCCTAAAAAGCTTTTGGAAATGTATTTTATCACTTCATGTGGTACCTTATATTTTAAATATTTTTCTTAATAATTTAATGCTTAGTTTTTTATTACCCAAGGCAAAAATCTCTGTTTTATAGGTACATTTCAATGCTTATTTGCACATATTTTTCTCTACTGTTAATAGGTAATTTATCAATTTAAGGCTATTGCTTGACTTATGACTTCAGTTTTTTTCATATATCTGATATACCATTTGCTATTCCATCTTATATTGTAAATGGTAATTACCT
Organism: Camelus ferus; assembly: GCF_009834535.1. NCBI lineage: Eukaryota > Metazoa > Chordata > Mammalia > Artiodactyla > Camelidae > Camelus > Camelus ferus. The sequence goes on from NC_045697.1 coordinate 26,442,959, forward strand.
AGTCAATCAACTGTAGGCTTCTGATCTATAGATCAGTTTTATGAGCCAGTATAATCCACATACACCTTCTCTTAAATAAATACAGTAGAAATGAAACGTCCTGTTTGGGTTTCAATATATAATGATCTTCAGTAGACTGAATTCAATTTATTTTGTTACAGTTTCAGGTCCTTATGTATAAACTGAAATTGGGATATTAGGCATCAAAATATGTTTCATCCACTCCATTCCATGCAACAGGGATAAACTGTGACCCAGAGGCCCTGACACCGCATTATTTTTTGAGACTGTCTTGATTAGCAGTGAAGAAAGCAAAGAAATGAAGTTAAGGCTATAAGAAGCAGAGGATGTTTAATTGGCCACCATGCTGACAGGCTGGGTAGGAAAGTTGGGTAGCCTGAAACAGAGAATGAGGAAAAACTATGATCAGGGTCATGAGACAATTGAGGATTGTTTGCAGAGAATTCACTGCTGAAAAAGAGTAAGGCAGAAGACTGCTACTAGGACGTATATTGCCAGCAAGGGAAGGAAAATTCAACCAAGGGTGTGTGGAGGGAGTGGAGGAGAAGGAGCCTAATGAAGCCTGTGACAGAACCTCCAGGGAAGCACACATGGCAAACCCAGCTCTGGCTATTTCTAAAAGAAAGAGTAATGTAATACCTGGTGATGCAGACATGACACGTGGATGTCTAATCTTCTGTATATGAGGATAAGGGAAATTCTGGAAGGGCATTATTAAAGCCACCTTGGGTTTACTAGACCTTGTCCTGCTCAGGGTGGCCTTTTTGAGGTCAGGGGCTGGGTCTTCATCGCTGCATGACACAGTGTCTCACAGAAAATGGGTATCAAATATGTGTGGGGTTGAATCTTGTTTTTATTGACGTATAGTTAATTTTCAGTATTATATTATTTGATGGGATTGAATCTTAAATATAGTTTGGTAAGGATAGAAAATTCTGTAAATACGAAAGTATCCAAAGAAGAAAAAGAAACTAACACTAATCTTTCTATGTAGAGGTAATTAGCTAAATTTTCAGTGCATTTCTTAGTCTTTTTCTATGCACTTATATAATTTTACATTTTTTTATTGCTTCGGGAATTACAGAAAACTGTAAATACTTTTTCATTAAATGTATTAGAACATTTATTAGCCATTTAGTCTTTCTCCAAAGCAAAAACTTAATACAATGCTTGCATACTAGTTTATGAAATAATAGTAGTGTTATAAGTGGAAGGTGCAGTAGTAGAAGGGACAATAGTAATAATACAGAGGTTGGCCAAAATCTGAGCATATTACATACTTACGGTTGTCAGAGCAAAATTTTAAGTACCTTTTGTAGATTATTTTATTTAATCCTATACTATGTGAATTATACAGTACTCATTTTACAGATAAGAAACAGACTTTTAGAAACCAAACAATTTGCAAGCTTATATGTATGTAAACCACGTGTATGTAAACCACATGATGGCAGAGAGAGAATAAGAGAGAGGGAGTAAAAGAGGAGAGCAGGAAGATTAATTGATTTAGTACAAAGACGAATTTGATCAAAAAACAGTATTAGGTCAGTTATGTACACTTTATCATACTCTGAGTCCTCATCCTTATAGTAAAATTTTTTTCATTTTTAGGAATAAAAACTCCCTCTAAACTTTTCAAGCTTTACATGTTTTAACATACCATTTAAGGCAGACAATTTTATCATTAAAGATACAATGCATGGAAAACTAAGACAATAACTAGAAGTCAAGTAGATAGCTTACTTTTTAACTTCCTGAACATAAAAATGGCAAAGGAGAAAAATCATGGGACATATTAAGTCTTAGAGGGGCATCTTCCAATAACTAGAATAGAGTTCCCCTATAAAAGAGAGTAGGAACTGAGAACTATTTGTAAGGCATTTACAATATACAGTTTATAGTAAAAAAAAAAATGGTTTTATTTAAAAAGGTATAAAATTAAGGCAATAAGAGGTTAACACTGTGATTCATCTCTACATTTGTTTTTGTTTTTTTTTTTTTTTTTGGTCTCTTTTTAAAACAAGTTATCAGTTATTTTGGATACATTTTTTAGCTCTTCTTATTTATTGCCTATGTAAAAGTTAAATTAAAATGTACCTTAAATTTTATTCACTTTCAATCTAGAGAACATTTCTGTTCCTCTGTAGAATATATTGGTTGCGTCTGTCCAGAACACTTCAAATGAAAATGTAACATAACATTTTTGTCATATATTTCATTATAAATAATGACACAAGTTTTCCTGACCTCTTCCAATGCTGTCAAAATGTTAGACTTATGATGTAACTACACTCCAAACTGACCTTTTCCTTAGTTTAAAAAAGCATCCTTAGTTTAAAAAGACATCAGTTTATTCCTTTATTTCCTCTTGCATAAATTTTAAAGAAATAAAATTATGTAATTTGGAAATCGTTTTCTAGGGAAATAGTTAGCTTTCATAAAACTGAGTTTTTAAATCTCATAACATAAATGTAAAACCAGAAAATATTCAAGTTCAACAAATTGAGCAAATATTTGTCCAGCACCTACTATGTGCCAGATACTTTTCCAGGCTTGGAGCTACTTCAGTAGGTTTTGGAAGGAGGATCTATAGGAATTTTGTTGGATTAAATGTGGTGAGAGAAAGAAACAAAAATCAAGGCTGGCTCCTCAACTTCACTTGAATAGGTAAGTGAACGTTCCTGCTTGTTTGTAAGATGGGGAAATCTCAGAGAAAAGATTTGTGGAGAAAATCAATAATTATCACTTAGATGCATTATTTCTGAATGTCTGTTACATCCAAACAGGCATACCTACTATGTGATTGTGTGTTATCCTCATAAATTTAGGGAAAAGGTCAAAGCTGGAGAAATTAATTTGAGAGTGCTTAACATTAGATTGTATTTGAAGTCATGGTTCTGGATAGGATTGTCTAAGATGATAGTACAGAGAACAAACAGGAGAAAACCATCATTCAGCCCTAGATCACGCCAACATTTAGAGACCAAACAAAGGAGGGGATGCAACAAATGAACATGAGATGGACTGGCCAAGGAGACGGGAAGAAAACCAGCAGAATGTCATTTCATGGGGAAGAGAAGAAAGAATATAAGAAGGACTAGTTGGTTGACTCTATCGAATACTACTCAGGTTAAGAAATGCAAGTCTATTTGGTTCTTCCACTCATTGCCTTTCTCCTACCTCAAGTATATACACACATATATAGACTGAAATCATATGTAGATGAGCAGACCAAATAGTCATAGCATTCTCTGAAGGCAAAGAGATGAATAGAGATTATAAAGCACAAATGCTATGAAAGTAGAGATGTTTATTCAATATGCCAAATCTGATTCTGAATGTTGAAAAAGAAAAAGCCTTGGTTACTAATCAGAAAGACCATGTTTTTATCACACTCTATCGCTAGTTAGTGGCCTAAGAAAAATAATTTCATGTCATCATTTTTTTTTGTTTTTATTTTTAAAGCTGAGGAGTTGAATTAGATTATTTCAAGGTCCCATCTAAGTCAGATTTTATAATTCTCCTCTGTGAAGGTCTTTTGACCTAGAAAAATGAGAAAAGATCAGATCTAAGATAACAATATAGGGTTCATGTTTTAGGGTAGGTAATTTTACACATAGGTTCTGTTGCAATAATACTGCTCTGCTTTTAAAGGCCTTATATTCTCTGAAATATGTACATCTAATTTAATTATTTAAGTTCAGAATTGGGGTTTTCACAATAAATAAAATCTATCTGTACATCCATTTTGAATGAATCTTTATAAAAAGATTTCTAAGTGAAATGTTAGTGCAGCCTTTAATTAAAGCAGTCTTCACAAATCTTTCAATGAGTAACATTTACAAGACTTTAAAAAGAGTTAGTATCAGAGTACTTCACAAATTCATAGAAATGCTTAAATTGCAGTTTTTGATTTTGTTATGACAGTCCAATAAAATTGAATAATGGCTTCTCAGGGAATGAGAGTGGAATAAGCACGCATGTATTTTATGAACACCATTTATACAGACTGCTGTGAACATTTTTTTCAGTGAATGAGCTTTTTTAAAGTGAGCTAAAACTTTCACTTACATTTATTTATTTGCTGGTGTATAGTAAGCCATTTTCTATTTGTTAAATCAACATATATGTAATGTATTATTTACTAAGTAGTGTCTAAATAGTTATTTAGAATTAAACTTTGTCATGGGGAGAAGGTCATTGTTTCTCTACACTTAACCATATATGGGGGAACCTGGAGGAAGCGATCAGAAATCCTTTTTAGAAAAAGGGACTTTTAAGTCAGGCCAGAAAAAGGTGTTTCTACCAAAAATGTTAATACCAAAGAGCAAAAGTTCACCTCCCTGCCAAAAGATAAGTATACTCATGAGGAAACAATGAATACGAATCATCACAAACAAAAATCAGAAGAACAATTCTCAAATAACGCAGATGTTAGAATTATCAAAAACACAGAAATTCAAGTAAGTATGTTTAATAGACTGGAAGAAATAAGAAAGGCAGCAGAAAAAGTTCAAGGTGTCCTCTAAATTCCCATTTTAACATAAGGTCTAATGTCCTTCTTGGACACGGGCAGGAATAGGCCAAGGGTGCCAAATGGGGAGCGGAGGGGGGAGGTGGACACAAGATGGGAGGCACCTGACTATTTTCCAGGGCTATGGTAAAGGTTAGCAGCTGACACCTTGCTATGGATTCAGACAGAAGTGATCCAATCAAAGTTCTAGCACTTTCTGTCCTTAAGACCGTAGACAAATCTCTAAACTTAGATCTGACATTGTTTTCTTTCTGTAACTTTTGATTGTATATGTCATATACACAGAGGAACGTACGAAATGTAAATGAACATTCATTTAAACATTCCAATATTAAGATACAGTAGTAACTTGAAAGCTCTGTTCTCAGTCTCTCCTACCTAATCATCTCCCTATCCCAAGCCTTTAATCACTCTCCCTCAGAATGACCTCCATCCTAAATTTTGTAATAATCATAACTTTGTTTTCATTATACTTTACTTTTACCAACTATGCAGAGATCCGTAAACAATAAATATTTCTTTTCCTTTACTTATTCATTCAGTAAACACTAATATAACACACATTCTTATGTGATTTACTATTTTTCATATCATGCTTGTGAAATTCATATGTAAATTAAGTAGCTGTAGCTTTATTTTCACTAGTGTATAATATTACACGGTAGGAATATATCATAATATATTTATACAATACGTATTTGGTGAACACTTGAGTTGTCTTCAGAATTTTTGCTATGACCATTTTTGCAACATACATCTTACAGAAAACATCATGGAATGGAATTTCTGGATCAATATTACTGGATAATATCAAATTGCGTTTAAAAGTGATTTTACTAATGTGCTTTCCCAAGCAGAGCACAAGAGTCTCCTTCATTCAACATGCATCTCAGCACTCAGGATGGTCAGAAATTTTACTTTTTGCCAATATGAACTTTGTATTTTTATTTCTCATTGTGTTTTAATTTTTATTTCTGTAACTACGGTTAAAATAAATTATTTTCATATATGTATTGGCCAATTGTATATTCTCTTTTATAAAGTTCTGTTCTATCTTCTGCCCTTTTCCTCTTAGGCTGTTTTACTTTATATTATGATTTCTTAAAAAATAAATACAAATATAAAACTAAACTTAAACATTGGCTTAGTCCATTTAAAGTGTTATAACAAAATAGCATAGACTGAGTGGATTATAAACAAAGAAATTTATTTCTCAAAGTTCTGGAGGCTAGAAAAGTCCAAGATCAAGACGTTAGCAGTATTGGTGTCTGGTGAACACTTGCTTCTTGGTTCATAAACTATCTTCTCGCTGTGTCTTCATATGGTAGAAGGCACAAGGAATGTCACTGAAATCTCATTTATAATGGCACTAATCTGGTTAATGAGGGCTCCACCCTCAGGACCTAATCACCTTCTAAAAGCTCCACCTCCAAATACCATCACCCTGTGGATTAGGATTCTATATATGAATCTAGGAGAGAAACAAATATTCAGTCTATAGCAAACACAAACATAGACATAAATATAAACTAAACATGCAAATACATATATACACATTCTAGATAATAGTCCTTTGTCAGTCCATCAGAAAAATGTAGGAATAATAAACCTATGCATGCATGGTCAATGACTCTATAACAAAGGAGGCAAAAATACAATGGGGAAAAGATGGTCTCTTCAATAAATAATGTTGGAAAAGCTGGATAGTTACATGAAAAAGTACAAAACTAGACCACTTTCTTACACCATATATAAAAATTAATTCCAAGTGGATTAAAGATTTAAATATAAGACCTGAAACCACAAAAATCCTAGGACCTAGACAATACACTCTTGGACATTGGTCTTAGCAATATTTTTTTTGAACCTGTCTCCTCAGGCAAAGGAAATAAAAGCAAAAATAAACAAATGGGATTATATCAGACTAAAACACTTTTTGCACAGTGAAGGAAACTATCAACAAAACAAAAAGGCTGTCTACTGAATGGGAGAAGATATTTGTAAATTGTATAACTGATGAGGGGTTAATACCAAAAATATACAAGGAACTCTTATGACTCAGTATCAAAAAAAAATCTGATTAAGGAATGGGCAGAAAACCTGTATAAATAATTTTCCAAAGAAGACATAAGAATGCCCAACAGGCACATGAAAAGATGCTCAAAATCACTAATCATCAGAGAAATACAAACCAAAACCACAATAAGATATCACCTCACACTTGGCTATTTTGGAAAGGTAAGAAATAACAAGTGTTGGTGAGCATGTGGAGAAAGGGGACTCCACATTCACTGTTGTTGGGAATATAAACTGGTAAAGCCACTGTGGAAAACAGAATGGAGGTTCCTCCAAAGGATAAAATAGAACTACCATATGATTCAGTAATTCCACTTCTGTGTATTTAAGTAAAGAAAACAAAACATTAATTTGCAAAGATGCACACATCATACTGTTCACTGCAGTGTTATTTACAATAGCCAAGATATGGAATAAGCCTAAGTGTCCATCAATAGATGAATAGGTATAGATGTGGTGTTACTCAGCCATAAAAAAAGAATGAAATGCCATTTGAGACAACATGGATGGACAACATAGAAGGTATCACACTAAGTAAAATAAGTCAGACAGAGAAAGACAAATACCATTCAATCTCACTTATAATGTGAAATCTAAAATACAAAACAAATGAACAAATGTCATAAAACAGAAGCAGATTCATGGATACAGAGAACAAACTGGTGGTTCACGGGGAAGGGAGTGGGAGTGTGTGAAACAGGTTAAGGAGATTAAGAGGTAGAAACTTCTAGTTATAAAATAAAGAACTATTCTGAATCTTGATTCTAGTGGTTGTCAGATGACTCTAGGCATTTGCCAAAACTCATATAACTGCACACCAAAATGAATAAATTTTTTATTAAATGTCAATTTTAAAATAATTGTTTAACTGCTCAAAAGAAAATAAGTCACAGGGATGTAATGCATATCATAGGGAACACAGTGAATAATGTAAAAACTTTGTATGTGACAGACGATAACTAGGCTTGTAGTGATCCTTTCATAATGTATAAAAATATCAAACACTGTAGTACACCTAAAGCTAATATATTATTACAAGTAAATTATACTTCAAATAAGTAGATAAATAAATAGTGAAAGAAATAATATAGGGACATGTTTAGAATTGCATTGACTCTATAGATGAATTTGTGAAAAATTAACCTCTTCATGTTGAATGTTTGAAAACATGAACATGATTTTTTTCCAAGATACTTCATATTTTTATAATACTATAACTAGTATATTTTAAGATTTAATTTTCTAACTTCCTACTGTTGTTATAGAGAATACAATATATTTGTTATTTTTTATCCAGTTACCTTGCTGAACTCTCTTATTAATTCTAACATTTCTGTAGATTCCCTTTGGCATTTTCTATGAACAAAATCTATGAATAGACATTTTTCAAATTTTTAATCTTTGGTTTTTCAAGTTTCTTTTCTTCTCTTTTTCTCTCTAACTGTAGTAGATAGGAACTCCAGTCAATGCTGGGAGGAATTTCTATTATCAGGCTTCCTTGTTTCTTACCTCAAATCGTATGTTCCAAATTTCACTGTTAAATATGATGTTTGTTATATTTTTTGTAGACATCCTTTACCTGGTTAAGAGAAGTCCTTTCTCTTCCCACACTTACTTGTTTTTAATCATGAATGCGTGTTGACTTTTATAAAACTTTTGCATCTATCCAGAGGGACAAATGATTTTTGTCTTCATCTACTAATGTATCTAGCATTCTTTGGAAAAATCCACCTTGATAATAATGGAAATCTTTTTTAAAAATTCATTACTGAAGTTTGGTGTATTAATATTTCACCTGAGATTTTGCATCTTTTTCATGAAACATGTTAGCCTATTTTTTTTCCATTTTCCTTTTTAATACTGATAGTGTCAGGTTTATTATCAAGTTTGTGCTAGCCTCATAAAATAAGTTGTATTTTAGTGTCTTTAAACAAAAGAAATCATGTATAGCAACATTAATAGCTTCATAAAATAAATAGCTGAATGTGTCTACTTTTTGTATACTCTTTCATTCATTTAACAAATATTTATTGAAAACCTACTGTGTATCAGGTATTCTCCTAAATATTGGAGACACAGTGGTGACCATGATAGACAAAACTCTTTGTCTTTAGGGAGCTCATATTCTAGTAAGATGGGACAGAAAATAAACAAATAAGTAAAATACATAATTTGGCAGATACTGATAATAATATGAACAATACAAAGCAAGGAAGGAAAGGAAATAGAACATTCTGAAGAGGGGAAGAGGTCACAATTTTAAATTGGAATTAACAGATAGGACCTCTGTGAAGGTAACCTTTGTGAAAAGACCCAAAGGACGTAAGGGTGGATACTCAGTGACTATTTCCATGAGCAAGACTTCGTCTTCCCACCCTTCAGTGATATATTTGTGCTTTATATAATCCATGTGTAACCTAATCTTGGCACCCACCTTACCCTACCTCACTAGAATCTTCCTCCTATACCCCAAACACTGAATCTGTGTACTTTTTCTGAGAAGCTAAGTAAAGTTTTCATACTTAGCTTATAAAGTAGCCAAAGCACATTTTAAAAACTTGAAACCTTTCATAATAAATAGTTTTTCTAATAAAAAAGTATGAGTTACTTCTTCAGCTGATATAAAATTCCATGAAATATCTAGTGAGATACACAGCCTTCATTAGCTATAGATTTTGGTATTTATTCTTGTGGTCTTAAAGAAGGAAACCAAATACATTTCATATTCTCTGGATTCAGTGTTTATGAAGTATTGACATTTAATTCTTGCCCTAAATGGTCTAGAGAAGTCAGATATTAAGATGAGCTGGTTCCCCCACAGCCAAAGTTTTATGCATTACCAAACATTCAAAATATGTCTCTGGCCATAAAGCTGGCCCATATGCTTAAAATTCTATTACCCCAACAGGTCTTGCCAAGACTTTTTAGATGTAGGTGGGAAAAGAAAATATAAGAAATGTACAATATATACATACTTTAAGATCTTGAAAATGACTGGTTTAAATTTGTTCTTTCAAGAGATCATTTTTTTTTTTAGATTTTTCTCAGTTTGAGGCTAAGTGGCCAAGCACATATGTCATTTCCCATTTCAATCTTGAGAAGGAAATGTTAATCTAAGTGTATTTCTCCAGTGATGAACTTTTAGGGCATCTGTCTGAGATCAAAGATTACTAACACATTACAAGACTGCCAACTGAACTGTGCTGGAGAAATGTCTTCTCTTCTTGTTAAATATGTTTGGAAAGGGATCTTGAACGGAAAATCTCTGTGCACACAAAAGTATTTATTCAAATTAATAGGATCTGCTTATGGTGGTTGTGACAGTGCCAAAGGAAAGGCAAATAATAAAACAAAAATTTTCCTTTGCTACATTAATTCTCCTGTTTGATATATTTCTTAGAGAAACAAACAAAAAAAGACTGAGAACAAATATGACAAAATGTTAGCAGTTGCTAATTTAGAATAGAAGAGAATAATATGATGTTTCATTTTTTAGTATTATTCTCTTTTTCAATTTATCAAGATAAATTTTTAAAGGCAGTAAACGTTTGAAAGAAGAATAGCCGGGCATATGGGTATGGTTGAAAAATGGTTTCCCAGTGAAAAGGAAGAGTGTGCGTTCTCAAAACTTGCCTGCTCCTAGCAGCTGCCTAAATCTGCTCAGAGACAATGCCCTTGGGTATCATTTGCAGAACTGTTTTAAATACACCCATCATTAGGGAACCAGTTCACAGAGGTGACAGCAGAAGGGAAATCATTGCTCCCTGCTCTCATGTCCTGGATCTCTTCAAATAGAAGAGGTCAGCTTCAGGTCCCTTTGATGACAGCCTCACCACTTCATCAGATGTGAGCTGCATTTCTGAATGCTGAGGGGAAAATAAAGCATCAATCTGCCAAGTATGACCCTGATCTTCCCTCTAAGGAGTTTTCTTTGGATGATACATGGCTCCACAGATTGCCTTGAATTTAACATAAACAAGGTACAGAATGATTGTCTAAGAAAAAATAATATTATGTGGTGGGCCAAGCATATTCTATGTATTTCCTTCTCCAGGAATTCTAGTGTATTTCTTAAATGTTATGTTGATATCCCCTCATTTAAACAAATGAAATAAATATATTCACAGTTTTACTTTCTAGCAACTAGTAAGATTTTGTGCTATAACAAAATCCAATCACATTTCTTTTATTTTTCATTTTGGAGTTGAATTAGTAGATTTGTAGTAACTGCTTCAATAAAAGGTTTCAGGCCACCTATGAATTTTTTTTCTGTTGCCTTCCTAGGTTTTTGGACAGAGAATCTATCTGTAAGTTAGGCATTCTTAGTTTTATCAGCACCTTGCTGAAAATTGCTGCCAAAGACCTCTGCCATATGGATGAGAGGGCTGATAGATAATTCTTTTCAGCATAGTAGTGGAAACACTGTAGTTTATTGCTTAAGGACATTCAAAATATATATTTAACAGCAATTGCTTATATTTTCTTGAGGTGTTTATGTTAAGAGTCCTAAGTAGGTAAGTAGATAGCTTGATTGATGATAGATCAATAGAGCGATCGATAGATTAGTTACATAGATAGATGGTAGATAAATACATAGATGATAGATACATAGATGATGATAGATAGACAGACAAACAGACAGACAGACAGACTGGAGCTCCTCTATTACCTAAATACACCTGATTTATAAAATTTGGTTTACAGATTTGTTCTATGAAGATATCCATTTCATAAGACAAGAAAGAATGTGTACCAAACGTGTTTTCTGCTTTCGCCACTCTTACGTCTTCAGCAGGAAGCAGTCCTACAGAGAACCAATACTTTATTTCAGGGATAGCCTTTTAGGAATATTAACAAGTTAGGACATGACATTCCAACAAAGATAATTAACACCTTTACTCAACTCTGAGATTGTTCTGTAGAAGAGAAAAATAACACGACATTGTGTGAGCTGACAGAATTTAATTCCAAAATGATGTTAGGTTTGTTCAGGAAGATATAACTTTATTCAAAGCTCTCTTTCATTGGTTTTTGCCATGCTCATATAGTACTCTGAGTTGAAATATTGTAATACTCAAACAAATCCTAATAAATTGAGAAATTTCCTCCTTTTCCCAGTGTTGAATACACCAGATCCTGATTATATGATGATTTTTCCCCTTCTCTCTTCTACACACTGTTTAGTAAAATCACTGATCATATTCACATCTAGCTCATTAATTTCTTAGCTTGTATTTTTGCTAATTGTTTTTCAGTAACAAGGAAAGTGCTGAATGACTTCCAAACAAATTTCTCTGAGACTGTTCCAAGCATTTCCCATCCATTCACCAAATTCATCCTCAATTTCACAATGAAGAAATGACTTCCTTATTAACATTTCCCAAATTACAACCTCATGAAGATACTGATTATATTGACACTGATATAAATGGAAGGCCAGAGAGTAAGGAAGCAAGGCATTGTCAGGCAGATCAGAACAGAGACTCATTTGGACTAATACTGGGCTCATCTGCATGCAATTTTGCAGACATAAGATTAGCAAAGAGTTATATGAGATACTCTTAGAAAAATTCAGAAGATAATATGTCAAATCCACCTGTAGAAGGATTACAAACTCAGGTAGAGGATAAAACAGAACCAAAATGGAAAAATATGCATCATCAAGCAAAGTCAGTTCAGTTCCCAAACTTGCAAGTTATTCAACAGTGGTTTGTTCATCTTTTGTGCATTTGTTTCTTCCTTCATCATTTATTCATTTGAACACTAGCTGAGAGTGTACTATGTACAAACCCATGTCCTAGAAAATGTCAGAAATACTAATAGGGGAGGACATTTTTTTTTTCTGCATCGATCTCTTCATTGCAAAATTAGGAATTAATTTGTTGATCTGGTGGGGAATATTGCCCTTAGCTACTGCGAGAAGCTATGAGGCAAAATAGACTTTAATCAAGTAAATTGACCTTTGTTAATGTAGATAGTTAGTTACCTGTACTTTCTGATGAGATGCCATATAATAAAAGGGTCTCATGAGAAAAAGATAACAGGAATATGTTGTCTGCCAGTTGTACCACCTGGCAATGCCCTACACTGTTTATGAGCAGAGAATGTGTCATTATTGTCTGAACTTTTATTTTGAAGTTTCCTTCTTTGCAAAGCACATGATGAGACCCAGGGGAAAAAGTTCTGATCTCCAGTGGAATAGACGGAGGAACAAAGACTTTCTCTGAGATTTGAAGTCTGTTGTGAAGAAGCGAGACTTTTAGATGCTGAAATATCCTGACTCTTCTGACTGAGGAACGGGTAGGCCCGTTCCTCCCTATTGATTTTAGGGAAATGAGACCCAGCTATTTGCCAGCAGGTTCTGGACACAGTCCATCCCAGAGGCAGGGGTCTGGACTGGATGACCTCTCAAGGTCCTTCCCGACTCTGTGATCTGATGCCATGGATTAAAACTTAGTGTCCTATTCTAAGACAAGAAATTAAATATTTATAGATAAAGTTTTCATCTAATGATCTTGTTTCCTTTTATATTTAATTCTAGCAGTTGATTTGAGAAAGCCTAAAGGTTCTATTCAAAATTTTATGAATCCCTAGGCCCACCAGGTTGTTAATTGGATGGTGTATTACTATAAAGGAAGTGAGAAATGCCTGGCATAATTGTATAACGTTTGTTTTCTCTGCTCTGTGGGGTTTCATTAGCAGATGGTTACTGAAAGCAGGCATCCTGGAGTCTGGACTGGTGAATATCATTCTTCTTAATTATTTAGCAACTAGCCTGCACAGGTCAGGCCTAAAACACAGATATGAAATTCAGAGCATCCTGGACAATAAATTGCCTTACCTAGAATTAGGTTTTTATTCTGTTCAATTAAGTAATGCTAGGGTTGCATAACACTAATTCATCAAAGACACCGAGTGTTATTTACTTGTGAGTTACCATTAGGTTAGATTTATAAACTGTATCATTTTCAAAAGCCATCTAGTCACCATTTATATACTTAACTCCATGAATATACTAAAAACTGAACTGAGGCATTTCTCCAAAAGTAACTTTTAGAGAAAGATTCTTCTGCTAGAGTTGATGAGATGAGTGATTAAATAAACAATATAAAGCAACAAGTAAATAGTAGCTATCATAGTAAGCCTGTTGGTGATATCCTAAACCCTGGAATTCATCTAAATTGTTGGGTTTGCTAGACCTCCAGTCCTATCCCAACTTAATCAAGATCATTATGCCTTTGGTCACATTCTAATTCTAACTCTTTACATATAAGAAAATGACATAATAATTCTGTAAATAATATCAGTCATGTGTTGGTCGATGTTGAAACTTGGTGATAGTTGCATAACAGCTCATTAATCTGTTGATTCTTTTTGTATTTTAAAAACATATTTATACAATGGAATACAACACAGCCATAAAAAATGAAAAATAATGCCATCTGCAGCAACATGGATGGCCCTGGAGAATGTCATTCTAGATGAAGTAAGCCAGAAAGAGAAAGAAAAATACCATATGATATCACTCATATGCAGAACCTAAAAAAAAAAAGACAAATGAACTTATTTATAAAGCAGAAACAGACTCACAGACATTGAAAACAAACTTATGGTTACCAGGGGGGAAGAGGATGGGAAAGGATAAATTGGGAGTTTGAGATCTGCAGATACTGACTGGTATATATAAAATAAATAAACAAGTTTATACTGTATAGCACAGGGAACTATATTCAATATCTTGTAGTAGCTTACAGTGAAAAAGAATATGAAAACAAATATATGTATATTCATGTATGACTGAAGCATTGTGCTGTACACCAGAAATTGACATATTGTAAACTGACTATACTTCAATTAAAAAAAGTTAAAAAAATTTTTTTTAATTTTTTCTATTATAAGTAAAGAAAAAGATTTAAAATTTGTAATAGTTGTGCCGTAAATATATAAAATAGAAAATAATAAATGTAAAAAGTAGTAAATAATTGTTGTGAATGTTGAATATCTAATCCAGGACTCAGCTGTCATGCTAGATAATGACAACTTGATTATGCTTTGTTTCTGGAGCTTTATCACGTGGATGCTAAAGCTGAAGTGGATTTCCAATTGGTAGAGCACACTGCAGCCCCAAATTCCTGAGCTCAAGGGGTCCAGCTCTTACAGTTTCCATTGTGGCAAACAACTGTACCACCACCAATTTTACCCATGTTAATCTGACTGCACCAACTGTCCTCCTTGAAACAAAGTAGCAATCAACTTGATAATGTATCCTTATATTGAATTTTCCTTCTCCCCTTCCTCATTCCTGTTACTTTCTACTCTTGCTCTTTGAGATTAACTCCCTAATAAAGGGTAGTACACAAGATTTACCTCAGGCATTTCAGACTCCATTCATAACTCTGTTGGAAATTCATAGCTCTGTTGGAAATTTAAAAGCATCCAATGAAGTCCAACACTCATTCATAATAAAAACTCTCAGTAAACTAAGAATAGAGGGGAACTTCCTCAACTGGATAAAGAATGTCTACAAAAAAAAAAAAACAAAAAACCCTATAGCTAACATCATACTTAATGGTGAAAATTCAAAGTTTCCTTGCTAAAATCAGGAATAAGTCTAGAATGTACACTTTTACCACTCCTTTCAACATTGTTCTAGAAAGTCCTAGCTAATGCAATAAGATAAGAAAACAAAATAAAAGGTATAGAGATTGGGAAGGAAGAAATATAACTCCTTTGTTTGCAGATGACATGATTGTGTATGTAGAAATTTGAAAGATTAGACAAAAAAAAAAACTTCTGGAACTAATAAGGAATTATAGCAAGGTTTCAAGCTACAAGATTAATATACAAAAGGCAATTACTTTCCTGTATACCAGCAATGAACAAATAGGATTGGAAACGAAAAACAAGCTACCATTACATCAGCACCCCCAAAGAATGAAATGTTTATGTATTAATATAACAAAATATTTACAAGATCTACGTCAAGAAAACAACAAAACTCTGATAAAAGAAATTTAAAAATACCTAAATTGAGATATATTCTGTGTTCTCAGACAGTAAGATTCAATATAGTTAAGATGTCAGTTCTTCCCAGCTTGATCTGTAGATTCAACACACTAACAATCAAAATCTCAACAAGTTATTTTGTGTATATTAACACATTCTAATGTTTATACAGCCTATATAGAGAGGCAAAAGACCCCAGAATAGCCAACAAAATATTAAAGGAAAAAAGGAAAAGGAACAAAGTTAGAAGACTGACAACACCTGGTTTCAAGTCTTATTATAAAGCCATAGTAATCAACGCAATGTGGTACTGCCAAAAGAACAGACAAATAGATCAGTGGGACAGAATAGAGAGCCCAGAAATAGACCAACATAAATATAAGTAACTGATCTTTGACGGGGGAGCAAAGGCAATACAATGGGGCAAACACAGTCCTTTTAACAAATAGTGCTGAAACAACTGAAAATCCACAGGCAAAAAAAGAGTGAATCCAGACAGACCCTACACTATTCACAAAAATTAACTCAAAATATAACACTGAACCAAATGTAAACACAAAACTATGAAACTCCTAGAAGACAACATAGGAGAAAACCTAGATGACACTGGGTATGATGATGACTTTTTAGACACAACACAAAGGCAGAATGCATGAAAGAAATAATAGGTCAGGTGGACTTCATTAAAATTGGAAATTTCTACTCTTTGAAAGACACTGACAAGAGACTACAAACATAAGCCACGACCTGGGAGAAAATATTTACAAGAGATACATCTGAAACTTAAAACTCAACAAAGAGGAAACAAACAACCTGATTAAAAAATTGGCCAAAGACCTTAACAGACACCTCACCAAAGAAGATATACAGACAGCAAATAAGCATGGGAAAAGATGTTTCACATTACATGTCATATGGAAAATGCAAATTGAAACAATGAGATACATTACACATTTAGGAGAATGGCCAAAATCAAGAACACTGACAACACGAAATGCTGGTGAGGATGGGGAATAATAGGAACTCTCATTCATTGGTGGTAGTAGAAATGAAAAATGGTACAGTCACCTTGGAAGACAATTTGGCAGTATCCTACAAAAGTAAATGTATACCATACAATCAAGCAATCACATTCTTTAGCATTTACCCGAATGAGTTGAAATATGATGTCCACAGAAAAATCTAAACACAGATGTTTATAGCAGCTTTGTTCATAATTGCCAAAACTTGGAAGCATCCAATATGTTTTCAACAGGGGAATGGATAAACCGTTGTACATCCAGACAAGGAACATAATTTAGCACGAAAAGGAATGAGTTATCAAGCCATGAAAAGACATAGAGGAATCTCAAATGTACATTACTAAGCAAAAGAAGCCAGTCAGAAAAGGTTTCACACTATATTATTTCAAATATATAATGTTCTGGAAAGAGCAAAAACAATGTAGATAATATAAAAATCAGTGGTTGCCAGGGGTTACAAGGGAGGATGGGATGAATAGGTGAAGCACAGAGAATTGGGAGTGGGAGGCAGTGAAACAATTCTGTATGACACTACAATGGAGGATATATGTCATTATACATTTGTTAAAACCCACAGAATGTACAACATCAAGAATGTACCCTAATGTAAACTAAGGACTTTGGATGATAATGATGTGTCAATACAGTATCCTTACTGCTCTGATGATGGTAGGTCCATCAATTGTAACAAGTGTTACAGTTCTTTCGCAGGATGTCAATAGTGAGAGAAGTTGTGCTTTGTTTGTAGGGGGTAGAGGGTATATGGGAACTCTGTACCTTCTGATCAGTTTTGCTTTGAAACTAAAACTGCTCTAAAAAATAAATTCTACTTAAAAGGAAAAAATAATTTTTTAAATAAAAAAATATGATCTTCATTTGAAAACATTACTTAAGATGATTCTCAGGCACTAAACATTGAGAATCACCTACCTATGTTTTGGGATGGTCATAAAAGAAATTTTATGCCCACCTTTTCAAAATATGAGAAACCAGGAATGCAAGTCAGTCTCTAAATCATAACTTTTTAAAATAGAAAAAGGAGTATAATTCACAAGTCCACAAGCCATTCCTAACTTTTTGCTCTACTCCTAAGAGACAAGTTAATGATCTGAACCTCTACCCTAGCCTGGCTATGACATGCACAGAAAAATATTTGGATGAATGAATTAATTAATAGACACTGCCTCCTATTTGGAGACCATTTCTAAAATTTGAGCTGTGCTACTTAAGAAAAAAGAATCCCCACCTATGGGAACTGGATTTCTAATTTCACATCTGTTAAAATCTAAATAGGATTACTTTATTCTATTTATGCCAACTGCATTAGTCCCCTCATAGGAAAATATCCCATAAATGCCTAACAATCTTTTAACAATCCACTAGAAAATTATTTTAGTTTCTGGAATTTCTTATTTGTGTCAGAATTCAATTTGCTATAAGCATGTTCTCATTATGCTGAAAGATAATACTTTGTCTATAGGAGTTGTCTTTCAAAATCTTCAAAGTAATGTGATTTTTAAGATACATACAGTTAATTTTGGATAATGAATCCCTTCCACAAGACTTACATGGATTTAACATTTTCTGATTTGAATTAATTGTGTCTCTCCATTTTCCAGTGCCAACATATACCACTGAAGGGAAAACTCACCCTACTATGTAAAGCCTCTACTGTGAAGTTTCATGTATCATGACAAATACATTTTGGCCTAATTTTAGATTAATAAGTTCTGCCTAGGTCAAGGGAAACTTACTGTGTGCTCCTGATATAAACAGAGTATAGGGCAAAAGAATATGACATTCAACCAAGCTGTCTTTATCTGTCATGCCTGAGGGAATGGTCACATAAAAGGGATGTAGTCTCAAGGTGATCATGTCATAAAGAAGGCTCAGGACACTTGTTCTAATATAAAATCAGCCATGGGATGTGTTCACTTGACAGCTCACCCCATGAGACTAATTCACAAGATGCAGAGTGAATGATATGTGAAAACTAACTTTACTATCTTTACTGAGCCCTGGCAAAAGAACAAAGGAAAACAATGTATAGATATATTAAGTTAAGCCAAGAGAAAAACTGAAGAGTCATACTGAGAGAATCTGTGTGTTTATATATGCATGTATACACACATGGGTATATATATTTTTGTGTTTTATACAATACATGTGTATTATTTGGTATATACATTATGTACCATATATTATTAAATATATAATTATATAATGTATATATTGAGTTGTTTTACTGAAATCTGTAAGACTGAGAGATTTAAATTCCAATATGGCAATCTCTCAGTAAAAGATGGCTAAAGAAGCAGACAGTTCACAAAAAAAAGGAAAAAAAAGAAAAGAAAAGAAACCTGAATGACTAATGAATATTTGAGAAGACATTCAACTTTATCAGCAATCAAAAATGCAAACAAAAATAAGAACCATTTTACTGATAATACTGGTGAAAAGAAAAAAAATATGAAAGCAAGTTTTGGTAAAACTGAAGGGAAACTGGAATTCCCATAAATGCTACTGGAATATAAATGGGCTTGACCACTGTGCAAAGCAGTTTGGAAGAAGCAGTATCTGTACCCTCAACATAGAAATTGTGCTGATAAACAACCTGGAAGGAACTTACCCGGAGCTATGTAAAAAGTTGTTCACTGCAGAATTATTTTTAACACTTAAAGTTGTAAATAATCTAAATTTCATCAACAGAGAGAAAAAATAAATGTAAGTATTTTCAAATACTAGACATCTGATCCAGATCTATTTAAATGTCTATGTTAATAGATGTCAAAACAATGGTGTGAATGAACAAAGTAAGTTGCAGAATATGTATACCATAATTCAGTTACATGTAGATTTTCAAAAACGATTTAAAGCAGTATTTCCTGTGAGTATATATATATTTCTTTCATTTAAAAACAAGGTGGAGATACATATTTAGTGTAAATCAATATGTATACTAAATCCATGGCAATGGATGACTCTGGGTAGATGGAGGAAGGGGATAGGAATATCACTGAGATGAGAGGCAGAGGGACTTCATCTTAGTTTGTAATGCTTTAATTCTTTTACTTTAAGAAAGACAAATCATCACAGACATAGAGAACAAACTTATCTTTACCAGGGAGAAAGTCGAGGTGGAGGGATAAATTGGGAACTCAGGATTTGCAGATACTAACTACTATATATAAAATAGATAAACACATGGTCCTATTCTACATCACATGGAGTTATATTCAATATCTTATAATAGCCTATAATGAAAAAGAATATGAAAAGGAATATAGATATGTATATATGTATAACTGAATCACTATGCTATACACCAGAAATTAACACAACATTGTAAACCCACCATACTTCAATAAAAAGAAAAAAGATTTGACACTGAAAAAAATCAAATATACCTGAGTATTAGGAAGAATTAATTCTGGAGAGTGTACATGGTTTTTTATTATTTTATATATTGTACTCTTTTTTAATGTTTTAAAAATAGAAATGTTATATTTGAGGAAATATAAGCATGATAGTAGATGAATGAAGACATGAATTCATCTATGAATCTGTCTCATAATTTTCTTGATTATTGGAATAGTATCTCAAAAGTGAATTTATGTTTCAAAATATGAATTTCTGTATCAGTGCTCTGGATAATTCTTATCCATTTCCTTGGAAGAAGCGGAAAATCTCATAAGTTAGTAAATTTACATTACTGAAAATGTGAAACAATGCTAGTATCAGACTACAAGTGTAATTAATTTTTGTATATTGGGTAAAATAGTATCCAGCCCTGTGCAGCATATAATTTTTTAAAAAAGAGGCTTATCTAGTAGAGTATATAATCCCAGAATTACTACTTAGGTTCAATTTATAAAATTACAGACTAAGATTTTAACCATAGTCCCCTCTTTTATGTTATTAATTGAAGCAATAGTTTCCATTATTTTAAACTGTGCACTTAATCAGTTAAAAAGTAAACTAAAAGAGTATTTACCTCCAGAATCTTAGTCTGTTTGAACTTCTCTAACAAATACCACAGACTGGATAGTTTATAAAGAACAGAAATTTATTTCTTACAGTTCTAGAGCCAGGAAGTCCAAGACTAAGGTACCAGCAACTTCAGTGTCTGGTCAGAGTGGCTATCTGGTTCACAGATGGTATTTTTTAAATTAAAGTATAGCTGATTTACAATATTACATCAGTTTCAAGTGTATAGCATAGTGATTCAGTATTTTTACAGATTATATGCCATTAAAAGTTATTACAAGATAATGGCTAAAATTCCCTGTGCTATACAATATATTTTGGTTGTTTACTGCTTTTATACATAGTAGTTTGTATCTCTTAATCCCATATCCTTAATTTGCCCTAACCCATTGGTAACCACTAGTTTTCTATAACTGAGTCTGTTTCTGTTTTGCATATACATGCATTTGTATTATTTTTAGATTCCACATGTAAATGATACTACACAGTATTTGTCTTTATCTAACTTATTTCACTAAGCATAGTATTCTCTAGGTCAATGCATATTGCTGCAAATGGCAGCATTTCATTGTTTTTTATGGCTGAGTAATACTCCACTGTATATGTACACCACATCTTCTTTATCCATTCATCTGTTGATGGACACTTAAGTTGCTTCTACATCTTGGCTATTGTAAATAATGCTGCTATGAACATTGGGGTGCACGTAACTTTCCAAATTAGTATTTTTTTTTCAGACATATACCTGGAGTGGAAATGCTGGATCATATAGTAGCTTTATTTTTAGTTTTCTGAGGATCTTCCAAACTGTTTTTCATAGTGGCCGCACCAATTTACATCCCTACCAACAGTGTACAAGGGTTCCCTTTTCTCCACATCCTCTCCAACATCTGTTATTTGTAGCCTTTTTATAACAGACATATTGGCAGGTTTGAGGTGATATCCCACTACTATTTTAATTTGCATTTCTCCAATAATTAGTGATGCTGAGCATCTTTTCATGTGACTATTTGCCATCAATATGTCTTCTTTGGAAAAATGTCTATTTAGGTCTTCAACCCATTTATATTTTATTTGGTTTCTTATTTTTCATATTGAGTTGTATGAGCCGTTTATATATTTTTGATATTAACCCATCATTGGTCATATCAAGCAAATATTCTCTCCCATTCCGTAGGCTGTATTTTTGTTTTGTCAGAGGTTTCCTTTGCTGTGCCAAAGCTTTTAAGTTTAATTAGGTTTCATTTGTTTATTTTTGCTTTTATTTCTTTTGCATTAGAAAACAGATTCAAAAAAATACTGCTATGATTTAAAGACCTAAACATATGAACTGAAACCACAAAACTACTAGAAGACAACATAGATGGAACACTCTGACATGAATTGTAGATCACATTTTTTTCATTGTGTCTTCACATGATAGAAGGATTAAGAGATCTCTCTGGGAACTCTTTTATCAGAGCACTAATCACCTCCCAAAGGACTTACCTCAATACCATCACCTTGGTGGTTAGGATTTCAACATACGAATTTGTGGGAAGGAGGGGGAGGGACATAAACATTTAGTGCATTACACCCAGTTTGTTTGTTTGTTCACTTATAATTTATATACAATGTGCTGTTGTCAATTTGTATTAAATATTAGAAAAATCTGAGTTTCTTTCTTATCTTTACATATAGAAGTTCCAGTAATCTCATCCTGAACATGCTAATGAATCATCTCTCATTGTACTTTGGAGACATCAGGACTATACAAGCGTAGAATAAAGTATAAATTTATTTTTGTCCATTATGCTTTTTAATCTGGCTCCATGGAAAGTGTTCAACTATGTCCCTTTTCTCTTTCAATCTGTATTGCTACTAGTAGTTAGCACTTACTACTCCACATCATAGCTGGTGTATTTTAGCCACTAGTTTGCCCAGCCCTCCATCAGTATGACTCCCTCAGTATATGGGTCGTGTCTGTTGTACTTACTATTGAACTCCCATCATGCAATACAGGGACTAGGTGGGTACTCCTTAAAACTTTTTTGAGAGAATGAATGAATCTTAAGTTATATGTTTATAGGGAATATTTTAAAAATATGGATGGGTGATTTCTTTTAAATGTACATTCAGATTTACTGCAACATGTGTTTTATCCTTTGACCATCTCATAATGTGCTTCTATATTACATGTGGACTTCTTTAAGCTGAAGGTGAGAACAACAGGAAAAGTAGCCAGATATTTACCAGTGAGATGTGTCTGGCTTCTGGTCAAACAGAATCAAAAGCACTGAAATCTTGAGTTCAGGTCAGGTAAGCTGATTCTTCACAATTTCCCAAACCCTGAATTTCTGAATCTAGCAGGAACTTTTCAGACTACAGATGACTCCTAGCTATTCAAGGATCCTTCAGTACTTCTTTGGTGACATGTATATGTCCAAGACTGTGCCAAAGTCAAAGCTATATGAACAAAAGCATGTTCTCTCATGTAGGATTTCAAGATAGTCATTTTTACAAGAAATATGGTAAGAACAGTGCACTCAATTTTCTCAATGCTCAGTGCTTAGACTGATATGTGATTTTTTTTCAATGTAGGTGGAGTAAATAAACAGCCATGAACTCAATTGTCACTGAGAAGAGTGAATGGAACTGAAAGACAACTATCTAGGCTGCTAAGACCAAATCTTCAACCAAATTTCAGGAGAAGAAGCCAGGGATGAGTTTATATTTTTAAATGGATTATAAGATTTTTGGAAAATTTATTATTTTTATCCTCTTTGATCAGCTTCTTTTGGTTTTAGTCACTACTTTCTTGAGAATAGTGCAAATATGTTAAAAGAAGCTTTTTCTACATGTGGCCTTTTATTCCTAAGTATCTATAAAAAGAAAGTATACTTCTGAATAAATTGATTGTAATTATATGTACAGTGGGCAACTCATAGCCGTGGCTGCAGAACCCATGGATACAAATGGCCGGCTGTAAGGGACTTGAGCATCTACGGATTTTGGTATCCACAGGGGTCCTGGAACCATTCCCCTGAGGATGCCAAGGAGCCACTGTAATCTGATATAAAAGAAAAAAATGTACCATCTTGACAATGTAATATATAGAAAACTAAATGAGTTTTCCAATTATGTTTAACAAAATTTGATTCTTGTTTTTGACTTCTGCAGATAATGAAGAAAAATGCATTTATGTTTTTTCTTTCCTCCACTTATTTATTTATTTTGTCACCATTTAGTTAGTCTGTTCTACATAGCTAATCTAACCCCTGTTTAATTCCTGAAGTAACTGAAGAGTGAAGTATTCAGGCAGAGTAGGGTGGTGGTGAGGTGGAAAGACACATGGTGCAGGTGGATTGTCCTATGAGATACTGCTCTAACCCTAACCTGGAGATTGTAGGATGGAAAATAGGAGCCCAGCAATGCAAAAATAAAGTTATGAATCTGTCACACAGCATCAACTTTCTATATTTCATCCTACTGAAAACTCTATCTGGTTATTTATCTCACATGGAAATCATTGGGAAGTCAAGCCCAAAACTTTCACATCACAGCTCTGTGCCTACTGCTTCAGAAAACACACCCCTTGCCATTGGGAAGGATTACTGTATTCAATAACAGTGTTTACACTGGAATCTGTCTCACCTCCTACTGTCTCAAGATAGGGTGTGGTGACATATAAGACTAGCAAGTGAGTAAACATGTCATTTTCTCAATCAGCCTTCCCCTGGGGGAGTCCTGAGCTTGGCAACACATGGGATATTTACCAGATCTATGGACATTTGCCTATACTTCAAAGAAAGGTACTTTTTCTCTTTGCATTTTATCCAACAGAATCCAGTTATAAATCCATATGCTCAAGGAATTCTGAAAATTATTGTGTCCAAAATGTAATTGTATATATTCAGAATGTCCTTACATCTTTATGGTCAGTTTCAACACTCTAGTCAGGACACTTTTAATTCTACTCTTTATGCTTTAATGTCTCTACCCTGGAATTCTTATGAGTAACAAAAAAGGTATAAGGGGGTAGTGGATAAGATCACAGACTCCTGTACAGTTGGCTACCACATTATTGACCCATATGAATGAGTTCTAATACATCAAATTTGGCTTAGCAGTAATTAGCTGACTAGCAATGATTTGAAGATCTTACATGCTAGAGCTTCTTCATCAAATGGTACCTCATCAGATAGGTCTTTTCTGGTTATCTTATCTAATGAAGCATCTTGTTATTCTCTGTCCCCTTGCCTTATTTATGTTTCTTTATAGCATTTATAATACTCAACATGGTAAATAAATTTTTTCATTTATTTGTGTATTACTGGCCTGCCCCCAGCAGAATATAAGTATCATGACAGACAAGACTCTATTTTGTTTATTGTTGGATCCCCAACATCCAGAACAGAATCTGACACAAAACAGTGCTCAATACAACCATGCTGAATGAATAAATGCTTGGGGCCATGGCCTCCCATCTAGGATTCGCATGTACCATCATACCCCATATGTAGTTGGAGGCAGGCTACCAAGTTCTGCCCAAAATATGTCAACAGAAGTGATCTGCAAGCATCCAAGTCTCTCCATCTCTTTTCTCCTTCTACAGGCTAGAACTTGGAATCATGGATAAGCCTTCTCTGATTACCTGGATGGTGAAAATGCAACAACAGAGAAGCAATCAGGTCCTTGAATGACCTCAGGAAGCAGAGTCACTTACCCACTTTGACCAGCAGCCTTCCTGCCATTTGGGGGTCTTATTTTACCAAAGCTTATCTAGTATCCTAACTAACACAAAGACCAAACTAAGACAGCTTTATTTAGCATGGAGAAGAGAAGAATGATTTTTGAGTTTTTGAAGAAATCAAATAACAAGACTGGGTGACTGATGGATTCTGGCAGGAGAGGGAGATGAAGGAATGGAAAATGACCCTGAGGTTTTCAGCTTAGGGAGTGGGGATGAGGGTAATGCCATAAATCAAGTAAAAGATGGTTATATGAGGGAGGAGAGTGAAACAATGACATGTTATGAATATGTTAAAATGGAGCTGCCTCTGTGCCATCAGGGTAAAGATTTCCAATAAATTTTCTATTCACTGCTTCAACTAGAAAAGCTACAAGTGGATCTGTGATTTATACATTGGCCTTCAATATAAGATTTCATAGTTCTTTGTCTAAAAATAACTGTGTAGTTCATAGGAAAGGTAGAAATCTCTCATGCAGATAGAAATAAAAATTCACAGATGATAGACAGATGTATTTATCTTACATTTATAGACACATAGACAATATATCTGCACTATTTACAAATAAAACACATCTCTTGTCTTTTTGTTAGAGTAGACATTCATATTAGTTTACCACATTACTTGAATAAAGAATGCACATTTTAGGAGCTGAAGGAGGCAGGGAGCTAGGGAACTGAAACTAGAACCTGTTGCCTAGAGACTTCTTTAAAGGTTTAAAATTAACCTAAAGTTGGCCTTAGGTGAAAATTCTGCTTGAGTAGTGGAAAAAGCTCCCTCGCAGAACACAAAGCCCTGACATGATGTGATTTCTATTTCCATGTTGTTTAAGGAGCCCACTTGTTTGACTCGCTTGCTCAACCTAGCTTGACTACATTGTTTGAGGGTCCCTGGTTACCTGATTCTGTTTTTGCAGAGTATTTGTTCCACAGAGCAGAACAAACTGGACAGCAAGCAGGAAAAGAGCAGTCAATGGGAGGAGACAAGAAGCCACAAAGAAGACAGGTAAAAAGACCTAGTCAAGACCCTAAAAGTAGAAGTTCTTACATGAAGCCACCTGGGCTTACAAGCTCCCCCACTCGCATGTCTTTGTATTCGAGTGTCTTTTTCTCTTTTCCTGTTTTGAGCAATAAAGCTGCTTTCACTCTTCCCCTTTGTCTGCCGTGTGAATTCTTTCACCACAGGAAAACAAGAACCCACTCTTTAGCGTTTTCCTTCTTTTAGGGGGATTCCTCCCTTTTAGGGGGCTTCCCCATTCACTAACAGAGCTGTGAGCATTCTGAAATGTTACTTAAATACCCATCACTCTAATTACAGGGAGTGCCTAGTTTCCCCAAAAAGTTTTTAAAAATCAGTATCTCTTCTTCTTAAACTTTCACTAAAGAAATATCTCAACACATTTTTAAATGTTAAACTATGTTTAAATACTTTTTTACAGTAGCAGTTTTTCCTTAAGATAGTCTTCATAACACAAAAATAGTGAAATATTTCCTGCCTTACAAATTTCACCCATAAATGTATGCACTTGCACACACACTACACAATGCAAATGCACATGCACTCATGCACACACACACACACACACACACACACACACCCCACAACAACCCCTGAAGTGAGATCAGTAGCATCAGGAACTTCAGCCTGAAAGCAAGACCTTTTACAGTCTCATTAACAAGAGAATAAAGATCTTTGGGGGAAAAAGTGCTTTTATAGCTCTCAAAAGTGTTATGATACACCATAATGTGGCTGAGTTAATTGTGGCCCACCGAGCAAGGAACTTAATGAAGTCAGACATGAGGGTTAATGGACATGTGGGTCTTTTGTCTGCTGCTACTCTCCTGTTAAGGCCAAGAGCAACGAGATAATGAGAGAAGAGAAGGAAGCAACGTGGACAAAGCAGTCACACCAGAGTAGACGTCCCTGGGCTACCAGATAATCACAGGTGGAAAAGAGAATCTCTCTTCCACATCTGTGAAATAGGTCATCTACAACTGAGTCACGCTATATTCTCCGTAAAGAAGGGTAGCTTTGCACTCCTAAAACTGAGGATAGGAATGGCTTAAAAACCAGTAGGAGTGCTTTTAGTATTCACATTCAGTGTTGCAAAGGACGGGGCAGTTGTGAAAGAAAATAGAGCATTCTTATTTTATTGTTCGTGTTTTGTTTTCCAATAAAAGTGAAATTGGGTAAAGGGTGAAGAAGCTTTACTGCTTTAAAGTGATTTTCCAAAGAAATTCAAGAGAATGGCACCTGAACATGGGCCATTATTCTCAAGACCTAGAGCTTGTTTTTGGAAACTGTCATCATAAATCACAAATGAATTTGGTGATGCTCGACATATCATAAGCAATGCCCATATGAGAAATTTTCTCCTATATCATTTTATTCCATCAGTAAATAGCCTCATTTATTCCTTCAAATGTAGAAATCTTTTTATTCATCACTTCTATACCATATCCTATTTCACGTCCTATCCTATATTATATCCTGGAAAACTAGCTCATTGAGGCATGCTAGGTTTGAAATTTGGAATATAAAAATAATCCATTTTCAACAAGGCAAGCAATTTCTTCTTTAAAGTATAATTATGAAGTGTTTAAATGTATTTACAATTAGGAATATTGCAAAGAGGTTCTTCAACTATTTAATTAGTTATATAAGAGAATAGACATGTGTTTTTACATAACCCTTCATGTTGTAGGAAATTCAATGACTAAAGTTGTAAACAAATCTTCAATTTATTGTATTATTTAATTATTTTCTTTTGGCCGGGGAAGGTAATTAGGTTTATTTTTGGAGGGGGTACTGGGGATTGAACCCTGGACCTTGTGCCTGCTAAGCATGCTCTCTACCACTTGAGCTATACCCTACCCACTCCCCAGCAAATCTTCATTTTAAAATAAAATACACATGGAATAATGATAATGGAAAGATTTCTTATTCTTTGCCAGGCTTATTTCAAACTTTAGCGTCAATCAGTCAGTACTTCTTCATCAAAGATTTCACAAACACCATACTGACAAATGTGAGTGGTAAATTCGGAGTGAAGACAAGACTAGACATAGATTCCAGCTGGATAAATGTATCAAGGCTTAGTTACTTAAATGTAATGGAGGGAAGTCAGCACCATCATGATATATGATAGATATTTTCTATTGCCAAATTGAGTATAAGCATTCAGGTTCCCCCAAAAGAGCCACATACCAGTGGACACACATATTTGTGAGTTAAGGGTGACCTCAGAACTGCTGGTTGCTCAGTGGTCCTTCTGTGTCCGTATTTATGTACAAAAGGTCAGAATATTTATGTGCACAGGTTAATCTGAATATGTTGGTGACCAGCTTACTTGGGCCAGTCCTCCTTATCTCTCTTTGGGATTATGCAATATACAATGTGACTATAGAGCAAAGTGCATACATTTTGATATAAACTCAGTTCTCATTTATTACCCTCAGCCTCCCTCGTCTAACAAAGCCTCCTATAAGGACTTACCTGAGCTAAAAGCTGCAGCATTATAACCCAGATGAGTTATGAGATGCTCTGGCAGTTGTGTTAGTGGAGCCCTTTGACTACCTTAAGGAATAATCCTGTAAGAATTCACCATGCATAATCTATTGCATGGACAGCTTTGTATAATGGGAAAACATAAATTTAGGAACCAGGTCCAAATCTTGAGTCCACCACTTACTTAGTCATCTATATAACTTAGAGAAACTTTCTTAAGTTTCTGAGGCTCAATTTTATCATTTTCTAAAGGTTATAATAGTATTTACCACTCAGTGTTGTGGGATGAAATGATTTAAAGTATATAGAAAGCCTGGCCAAGAATAAAGTAAGGATACAAAAAATGTGTGCTCTCTTTTTCCCTCCATTTCCTCACCTACATTAAGGTGAAGTCATCACTTTTATTCTCAAAATACTTAGTATCTAATTGTGGAGAAAAGAGTTTTATTCTGATAATGATATTAACTTCGATTGTCATCTTTATTTAGGAGGCTGCTGTATGCCAAGCAATAACCTGAATACAATATGTGAAATCTCTCATTTAATCTTCACAAACTTAAGAGGTAGGTACTGTTGTTGTCTTGACATTTTTCAAATAAAATTTGAATTGGTTAGCTTTGCTATGGTAACAACCCCTGAACTGGTAGTTTTCAATAATAAAGAACAAGGCATTTTTTTACAAATGCTGCTACAGCTCTACTCCATGTGTTTTCTCCTAATAAAAGGCTGAAGCTCAGAGAGAGAAAAAAGAGAGAGAGAGAGGAACGTGAACCACTCAATTGCTTTTAAAGATTCTGCTTGAACGTTTATGCTACTGGAAGAGCAAATCTCATGGTCAGTTTTGACATGGGCAGAGAAATACACTCCACCTACAGGAAAAACAGGACAAAGTCACACTGTTACAGGTAGAGAGATTTATAGTCTACCACAAGGTTAAACAATATGCCTAAAGCTACACCCTAACAACTGGGAAAGCCTGTTTAAGAATATCAATGGAGAGTCCCTACTCTTAACTAATCATCCTAAGCATCACATGACTGGTGATGAGGTAGATGAGGTAGATAAGAATTGATAAAGAGACAATAAATTGATAAAATAGAGAAAAAAGAGATAAAAGAGACAAGAGCTTTACCAGTTACTATGACATTCTTCACAAAAGTAGACAGATGGAATAGACAATTTTATTTGGACTAGAACATTGTAAAAGGGAATAATGGGACATATATATAGAAGGAAAGGCTGTAGCCAGATTTGGAAGGATTGGAAATCCAACCTGATTGTTTTACTTTGTCCTGTAGTTTCTGGTTAGTTACAGAGGAAGGCTTCATATTAGAGGAATTTTATTAGCATTTCAGTCTGTATCTGTCTTTCAAAAGATATGCTTAAATGACAGTAGCTTAAGGGAGGGCATTGTGGTAATTCTAAGTGACACATGGAAAAAAACAAAGTATTTGTAGCACAGGAATGCCTTAATTAGGGTTATTGAAAGACCGTGAATTTGAATCCTTCACATGGCTTGTGTAAGAGTTACTTCTCTAAATATTCCTTGGTTGATATATGTATTGTCATTCCTCTAATTTTTTAAGAGAAATATCAGTTATTTTAATCATTAAAGTTTATATTTCTTAAAAAAAAACCTTAAGGATAAATTCCAATTATTAAAATCTGGTATGTAGTGGTAAAATTCGTATGTGTTTCATTTTATTTAAGTAAACAATTTTATTCTTCTTTTGGGACTCAGGAGAAAAGGCAACATTGGCTGATTTCAAATGAAACAGAAACCTATATTTCAGAGACCACTGGAGTGAGAAAAACTAGGATTTCAAAACAAAGAAACACCCCTTCAACCTTAACACATATATCATCGACTCTGTAATTACCTATTTATTTTGCTCCCACTCAGGAAATAGTTTTCAATTATGTTTTTATTCACTTTGATTCGGGAACCAATTGATATGTAAAAGGCTAAAACCGAAAATGTCTTGTTTTAACTGAATCGTGTACTCTTTAGCTGTAATTATCTATGACACTTGTACCATTCCCCTAATAAATATCTTGACAATTCCAAACTCCAGCTAGTAGTCAGTCACCATTATCTGTATAAAGTTTGCACTATGGCTCTGTGTTCCACACAAAGTCTGTGTCCTCTACGTTACAACAAATGAGAGGAGATAGGCTGTTAACAGTAAGGGCTTGAGACCAGAGGATCTAGAATGAGGTCAGCCTGCATTTCAGCAGCAGCTCTTTCATTTAATAGCTTAGTGGGTACCTAAGCCCTAGGGTCTCATTTGTAATAGTAAGAATATCCATTTCATAGAATTTTGCAACATAAGTGAAATAACGCATTTTGTCACGGCAACAATTTCCAGTAAGAACCTCTTTAACCACATATCTTTAAGTAACTACATATTTTGCTCCTACTTAGTAAACTCAGAATTTGGATCCTTTTCTCAAAGATAAAGACAGTAGATGTAAACCATGTTTTCCCCTTCATTCTAAAACCACAGACTGAGTACAAATGTGCCTGAGACTTATCTTCTGGGGAGAAAGGGCTGAGGCTGGCTTGTTCCCTGCCCTTATGAAGTTTTCAGTCTAGAAAGGGAACTTACAGGCAGACTATCTCCCACTATAATGGAAGATGCATTCATGATCCTTGATTAAGTCTCTTTAGTTACTTTCTTAACTCAGGAATCTTCATTTTCCTTAGGAAGTCTATACTTCACAGCTCAGATCATAACTATACACTTTTGTTCTAGATCCCAAAGTCTTTATGGGCTTTCCTATTTTTTGAAGTCTTTACACGACCTCAAACAGTGCTAAAGTAATTAATATAAACTCAGAAAGGTCCAATGTTTATCTACAAATTTAATAGTAATCTAAAGAGCCTACTCACATTGCTCTTGCTGTAATCATTATTTGTCACTATTTCTAAGGTTTTATCTCTTCTAAGCCTAAAACAGACAACATTCAATCCATTATATTCACTCATTTATTAATCTAATTTGTGTGTTGAACAGTTATTGAGTGCATCTTTTATGCCAGGCACTGTGCCAGACACTGGAAATAAAATAATGTACAATACATAGAGTTTTCCTGACCTTGAGGAATTTGTTCTACTGAGGAAAACACAATTAGAAAAAAACTGACAAATTACCGTATGGACTTAGAAGAAGAAAACCTGACTTCTGTGATAGAAAACAAAACATGGCAGGGTTGGGGTAATCATTACATAGCATATGAAGGAAAACTTTTCTGGGGAGAAGGCATTTTTCAACTGAGACCAAGGGATGAGAAGAAACTGTTTACGTGAGGAACCTTCCCAGTGGGTAAATTGACAGACACAGGGACTTTGAGATGGGAGACAACTTGACAGGTCTGAGAACTTGAAGATGGCCAGAGTTACTGGTTAGCACAAGCTAAGGTAGAAAAGCATGAGATGAGTTGAGAGGTAGGCAAGGACAGGTGATGCAGGACCACACAGGCCATGGTAAAGACTTTGGATGGATGTTAGGAAATCACTGAGGTGCTCTAAACCTCAAAGATGCAATTACTTTTACAATTGTGTAAATAACAGCTAACATTTAAATGCTCTTACCAAGTACCAAGAATTGTTCCAAACACTTTTACAGATGTTATTAACTTATTTAATCCCCATAACAACCCTTTGAAATAGGTGCTATTATCATTTCATTTTATAGAAGAGAAAATTGAGTTATTGTGAGATTAAGTATCTTGCCTAAGATTCCAAGCTAATAAGTAGTAGAACTGAGAGTCAAACCCAGGCAGTCTATCTCCAGAATCTGAGTTCTATTTCTTACTATGTTGCATTAGTTTGTGGGTCTTGTCCAAACTTGAAATCAGGAATGTTGAGTAAACATCTGCCCTGCATCAGTGGGAAGAGCATTCTAGTTCTTCCTCTATCTCAACATACTGTAGATGTTTTTGCTACTAAAAATCACAGACTTTAACCACTTAAAGAGACAAACAAATTTCTTTATGTGATATTCATAATGAGACTTTAAAAGGATAACTAACTCATCTCAGGTGGCACAACTACTACATAGCCATCATAAACACCAGTAGGACTTGGTAGGGCAGACATAATTTTTAAGCAATGAATGCTCAAATATATTTGAACATTCTTATGAAAATCAGTTTGGGGCTATGTAAACTAATCACAATCTCATGAGATCTTTTTAATAAGTGATGGTTTAAATTATTTGAACTTGGAAAAGCAGCCTTAGATTCCTCTTAAATACTGTGCTATATAAACTTAACAACCAGATAAAAATCCTGAAATCGGTTAAAAATATTAAATTGATGCTAGAGAAAATGCAAACAAAGACATTTTACCCAATATTTTTCTAAGATCCACACAAGCATAATAGGGGAAATGGTTGCTATAGTAACAAAGGTTTTGTGACATCTAAGAAGGCAACAAGTCTAATAAAGTTAACTGTCAAGATACTGTGAGGCATTTCAAAACATAAAAGAAGACAATTTCTCATCCTAAAAATACAACAATAGATGAAGCATTCCTTAGACAGACCATGCATTTACTGAATCACAAACATTAACTGAGCACTTACTCTGAAACAGGTGGCTTTGCAAAATGCATAAGTTTCTGTCCTTATGGGGCTTATGTTCTAGCCAAGAGAACTAGTCAAATATACATCAAACAAATAACAAAATGTCGAAAGACAATCAGGATAAATAAAATTTGTGAGTTCATAAATACAAAAATCAACACAAACTTTGCTAGCAAAGAAATCAAATCAGTCCTATTCAGGCATTTTAGGGACAAAAAACTTCATGGCTGCTAATCTGGTAGAGCTAAACATGGAGTCAATGTAAACAATTTGCAACTCATTTCAAGAAGCAGATGGTAAATGAAAGATGTATTCCTCTGCCAGAATTAAAAACCCACCTTCATTATCATTCAGTGTCTATAGGCATCTCTCTCAACAGAGGAGAGGTTGGGTATCTGTCAGGCTGGACTAATACAATACCAGTCCTCAAGAGACTTACATAAATGACATAAAAAAACAGAGCAAATTAACAGCTGTGTAAAGATATGTAACTGAAGATTGACCAAGTGTAAAAAAAAAAAAAAAAAAGAGTGTTTGACACAGGCACTCACAAAACAGGCTAAAGAAAGTGGGGACACTTTGTAAGGGAGTATGGAGGCATTCAGGGCACCTGTCCTTGGCAGCGTGTTTTTAGGTCCATTTTACACGCTTGTGCTCTGCTCTGTATCACAGTGCTATTGATCCCTGTAGGCTGTGTCTTCCTTATTTTTCTATTAGGTGGCTTGACTAGTTTTAGACAACAAGAAGAAACAGCAGAAGACTGGAGAGTTAGTGGGAGGAAAGGAGAAGCCAGGGTATGTCTCCCCTGTTCTCTTTTTGCTTACAGTGGGATGCTTCCCTGGCTCCAACTCCTCCTGGACAGCTCCATCATAATTCCAGCTCTCACCAGGTCCTCAGCTGACTCCAGGCCCCAGAATTTAGTAACACTACCTCTTTGCTTATCTCTCTACTCCAGAAATAGTAGCGTCTTCCTGCTTGTCTCTATATTGCCTCAATGTCTCTGCTTGGCTCTCCAGCTTTTCTATAACCTGTATTCATTGCCCTATATTAAATTCCCCATCTGTTTT
Source organism: Camelus ferus (assembly GCF_009834535.1). Lineage (NCBI taxonomy): Eukaryota > Metazoa > Chordata > Mammalia > Artiodactyla > Camelidae > Camelus > Camelus ferus. The sequence continues at coordinate 26,477,498 of NC_045697.1, forward strand.
AAAGACATATAGGTTTGCTTTTTCCTGGCTGGAACTGATGCAGAAAAGGTGGAGAATATTGTAGAGGAAACCACATATATTTCAAATCTTTAGTTTGAATCCTGGTATGTCATTGGGACTGTCTAAACTTGAGAAAGAGCTGTGAACATGATATGCCTCAAGTTCTCATTAATCCATCCTTCCCTTCATTCAACAATCTACAAATTGAAAATAATACCTGCCTTCTAGTCTTATTGCGAGGATAAGAAAAAGTCATGCACACGAAGTCTTAGCATTGTGCCTGTCTGATAGTAAGTAGGTCCTCAGTGAATGATACTTCATTTCCCTTCATGATTTCCTCTTGCCTCCAAACCATGCCCGTCACACTTACACTTCCTATGCAATGGATCATGCTACGTATAGAGTCTTGGCTAAGATCTGTGTGTGTGTGTGTGTGTGTGTGTGTGCGCGTGTGTGTGTGTATTAAATCAAATTTTAAGATATACATGTATTTCATTTAATCATTATGAGAATTCTCAGCAGTTAGTTACTATTATTAGATGCTTTATACAAGTAAGGAAACTAAGGCTTAAAAAGTTAGTTGAAATGTCTGAAGTCATATAGATAGCACTAGCAAGTGGTAGGGCCAGAATTCAAATTTATGTCTGCCTGACTTCTAAGTCTGTGGGCTTTACTCTGCTATACAACCTCCTGTCACTACAAAGATAAATCATATCTGGTCCTCAGATACTCTGAAGGCAGGGAAAATACATGACCCCCAATACTGCCAACTCTCCTCCCCTTTGGGATCTAAGCTTTTGTGTAGGTCACCTAAGGAACTGGGAACTCGGCTTTTAGCAAAACTGAATACTTTTAGAGTGGAGGATAATGTATCTTATGAAATCGGAATGGTAATATTTTAGGCCAGTCAGAATGTCATGAAGAGTCTATAGTATATAATACTTAAAAATAAAGTATATAATAAGTAAGCATAAAGCACCTAAAAGATGAAGATGTATTAAGTATATTGTACTAGTATATGAAGATGTAGCTTAAAGGTATGTACAGTTTTAAAGAAGGGCAGGCAAAGAATGCATATATTTTTAAGATTATAAGATTACAGATATGCTTTTAAGTATAACATAAGACATAATAATAATGCCTGTATTATATACATATATATGTAATTACACATATAATTATATAAATGAAATAAAGAAAAGATCACAGAACAAGTTACTAAGGATAGTTATGAAACTGAACTCATGATGTTTCAATTTTAAGAAAGTGTTGAACATGTACATTGCTTGGATTTATCATGTTTTCTTTCTGTATAAGAAAATAAAAGGAAACTTTAGAATTAAAAAGATATTCAAAAGCATGCCATCACAAAGAAATGACATCTACTTAAAAAGGTTTTTAGACATAAAGTCATAAATAACCATCATACCAAAACTCAAAACTCAGGAAAAGTTAGCTTCTTAATCACCATTTTTAGTATATTTTTTTACTATAATTGGAACAAAAATAAGCAGGGTGAATGTTTCCTTATTTGCTGTATTTAAAATAAGTATTTCCTCGTTATAACAAATTACCACAAGAAAAAAATCTCTTTAAGAATTTGTTCACGAAAGACTTTAAGCTGAATCAACAGTATTAATCAGAGGGGGCCATCTATTGTATTGCAAGAGGGGAAAACACCAGTAAAACTAAATTGAAATAGAATGTGTGGACCACTGAAATAAGAAGACTATCTGTGAAAAAAAATAGATAAAATAAAGAAAGGAAGCTGCAGAATACCTTCAGCGCAGAAATGAGTGAATCAAGAATATAGTGAGTTTCCAGCCTCTGTTTAGAATGTAGATAGTGTGAAAGGGCATTACTCCAAACTTAACAAGAAAAAACTAGATAACCTGCAAATTCACAGCTTTTCTTGAACCCACCAAAGTGCTGAGATTGCAGGATATCAACTAACTGAAAATCTAGGTAGAGACAGATGCTTTCAAGGAGAGAGGAATGTGATTACTTGCTCACTGGGACAGACAATGGGTGATATGTAAGTAGGTAAGAAAAATTCGGTTAAATTTTTAAAATAAATTTCTAGAGGTCAAGTATTGGCTAGCAAGAGAGTGTAGAATGACTACAAACTATAGATACAGGGAAATTAGCAACTAACAGGAGCTTCTCTATGGACCTCGATGAGCGCTTACAAAAAAGATCTGGGCAGGGAGAGCAATCCGAGAGAGCCTCCTTCCTGGTGCTTTCAGGGGAGGGTGGCAGCAGCTGTTGTAAAAAAAAAAAAAAAAAAAAGGCATGAAAACCCATCTTCTTCCTTCTCCCCTTTAAGCCTTTGTGGGAAAAGCAGCAAACTCTGCTGCCCTCAGGACATGAGTGAAGAACCAGTAGATCTGGGGGAAGACAGGAGACAACAACCATCTAAGGACAGAAAAACGTACTAGGTCTAGACCATCAGAGATCCCTTACCACAAGGAGAGGGGAATCGTTAAGAAGGTTGCAACCTCAGCACCTGTCAAGATGGAGGTTCCAGGACACAGATACTGTCCCTCTACCCCCTGCCCCACCAGGAGTCTACACTGGGGAGGGGAAAGGATGTGGAAAGGAAACTTCGAAGCACAGGCTCACTGTGACTTTGTTTAAGTCTCTCCTTCTCTGCTTTGAACATCATTCAGATATACCAACATAATACCTTATGATCTTTCCCCATACTTTATTTATTAAAAGACATATTTGTTCATTGTTTCATTGAAATTAAACCTTAGAGAGAGTCTAGTATAACTTTTAGCCAACTAAATCCTCATAAAAAATTCATAGGTCAATATTTCCATCTTGGCTTTTAGTTAATTTCATATTGAGTCTAGCTGCAAGCCTGAAGGTAAGTTGGGGAGGCTATTTAGTTGTCTCTTAGCCCCTACGTACACTCTTCTATATTCTGCTCTGTCCTGCTGGGGTGGGAATCACATTTCCCGTGATCTGTTGCTAATTGATTTTTTATTAGATCTATGTTCTGACAATAGGAACACTTGTGAGTGATGAAAAGATTGAAAGTAAAGCTTTCTGCTTCTGGTCAATAGTATTGATGGCACTTGATGGGAGTTGTGATGTCTGCAGCAAAGGTGAATGATTTTAGATTCAGCAACCTGGACAGAGGTAGCACCTTTTCAGAAATTAGAGCCCTGATAGAAGAAGCACCTGCTCAGCAGATGCAGAACTGTCTATGATACTGTGTCCAACAGGGCAGCTTCAGGCTTCTGGACTCCAGTCCACAGTTAGAATCAGCTTTGGATTTCACATTGTCACCATTTTTCCTTCTGCAGCCATCTTCCTTTTCTCCTTTACAAGTTCAGCCCTTCAAACATCTTTGCAACCAATTCCTTGTATTCAATTCTTCATGACTGAAATCCCCAGAGTGGTTTCTTTATTCCTGTCTAGACCCTTCCTCATATACATGTGTCTTAACTCACAGACATTGAAAAGAAGAAGTAGTGAAGCAACTGGGACAGGATACTATGATTCACCTGCCAATAGAGGCAAAGAGCATTGTGGCTGAAATAAATTATCTGACAAAGAAAAGTTATAATTGCATTTATGCAAGGTTACTTTTGAAGTAAAAAAGTGAGTGTTGATTTAGTGAAGCCATTTACTAGACTGTTGACCTTCTCTTATGGATCTGTCCACAGTAAAATGGAATTAATTTGGCTACCTTTTAATGGAATGGACATTTCCCCCATGTATTTGAAGACAGATAGTCTCACTTGTATCTGGGTCTTTGCACATATGACTTTAATCTCTTTTCTTCCTCTCCCTGTATGACTCAAAGATTAATAGGTGTTTCATCTGGGGAGATTTTTGGCCCACCATTCCCTTTCCAACTATGTTATGTGCCTATGCTATAAGCTTTCCCAGGACACTCTACTTCCCTATCAGACTGTTTAACTAGCTTTATTATTGTTGCTTAAATTACTATCATCTCAGATAAGTTTAATGGAGGGCAAGGAAACTCCTTCAGTTTCCTACCATCCTACAGCCATACTTGCCATTGCTTCTCTAGAACATGGCCCCTCTAAGGCTTCCAAAAATAATTTGCTGAATGATGAGATTACTCCTAGTATCTATTAAGTCACACTGCCTCCTATCTTTAACAGTACAGGAAACACAAAAAGCATTAAAAATATGTTTCTAAATTCTAAAGAACTGACAATTGCTTGTGAGGTTGAGGCATATAGAAAGTAAACTGACAAACAGCTGTCATGTGAGCTGCAGGAGGACATGTGATGCAAATCATGGTCCTTCACTGATTCCAGAATCCTCCACCATGGGTAAGCACCCCCTGACTTTTCTTTTTGCAGAGAAAGACATGAGCATAGGATGCCAGGTCTCACGTGGAGGGGATTATCAGCAGCTTTTTCTTTATTCCTTTAAATGCACAATGTCCCCAAGAGAAGTTTGTGCAAATGTGCCAGAGGTATTTTGTCAGCATTGACATTTGCATGACAATCTCCCAAGTGGTAAATTTCTACTTCCATGTACACAATGACTAATTACATATTTTCCTTCACCATTAATTTGTCCTTTTCCAAGTTGATATATACTGTCACAACTGCACTTTGTTCTAGCTATAACTTATAGAAGCTTGTAATGTTGTCTTTCTTTACTAAAATTCCAACCAAGGGTCAGGAAGCTTTCTAACCATAAAACACAAGTGCAGAATGTCTTTCTCTTACAATCTTTATATCCAGTGACAAGAACATTTGCCAGAAGCTGTTCCAAAAAGCCAACCCCTACTAGATGTAGTAAAAGTATAAATATAGTTTGACTTGGAAGTTGACTCGTTTTTTACATAATTGCAGCTAGATGAAACTGAAGCTTTAGAGATTTGAAATTCCAATCTATCTGATCTGAAATAAATGTAAATCCTACAATAAGTGAATAAATAGCACATTTGCAAAATGATAAATGGCAGTTATTGAATTCAACTAAGCAATATCAACCAATAAACTCTGAACACATTGAGAATAGAGAAAATTACATTTGATTACTTATCAGCAAATCCTAAGAGGCGAGGTTTTTTAAAAGGTTATGGAAATTGTACAGCATGTTAAGTCATTAGGGATGAGAACATATTTCTTGCTTGAGTACTTGGTTACTCCGACCTCTTGTTCATGTCAAACTAAATTCCAGCTCAAAGTTACAGTGTACTGAATTCCACCTCCACAAAAGTTATAGGACATGTTTGTCACTTTTGATGACAATTGTCTTTTACAGAAATGAACCTTTCTACAAGCCTTTGACATGTGACCTATAAAAGTTTACATGAAATTTAGATCTTTGCTACTATGGATTTTTAACGGACTTTTATTTATTAGAGAAGTTTATTTTGATATAATGAAAAATAAACACGGGGAAATTCTTTAAGTTAGAATTTTCTTCCTTGATGCAAATACAGCTTGGTTGCAAATACAGCTTGATTGCAAACACCACTCAATGACACAGTTGATTCATCTACAATATATTTACTTTGCATTATCCTGGGCATTGGATTGTATATTTTATAAACAAAAAAGATTTGGAACTGTAGCTCCCGTAGGACTAAAGGAATAAATACAAATGATAATTCAATGTGCTTGGTCACAAGCATTCATTCAATATTTGTCAAACCTTTCATATAAGGTTTAGTTTAAGATTTCTACTGGATATAGATGAACCAAATACAATCCTTAAGGAATGTATAGTCTATATGCAAGATCACACTGGTATGCAAATAACTTCAATACAGCACAGAACACAATCATCAGTAAGCGACATAAAGATAAAGTCACAGGAGAATTCAGGAGTAGAAAAAACTTTTTGGCTGACGGAAAAATAAAACACCTATTGTGGATTAAAATGTGTCCTGCAAAAGATATGTCAAAGTCCTAATCCCACTATCTGTGAATGTGACCTTATTTGGAAATTTTGTATTTTTAGATACAATTAAGTAAAGGATATCTGGATGAGATAATTTTGGAATAAGGGTAGGCCCTAATCCAATGACTGTAAGAGAAAAGAAAGAGAAATTTGAGACCAAGAGCCACAGGGAAGAAGGTGATGTGAAGACGAAGGCAGAGATCAGAATTATGTTGCCACAAACCAAGGAAGCCTGGAGTTCCCACATGCTGGAATAAGCAAGCAAGGATTCTCTTCTGAGATTTCAGAGAAAGTGTGGTCCTGTCAATGCCTTGATTTTGGATTTTGGCCTTCAAAATTCTGAGAGAATCAATTCCTGTTATTTTAAGCTTCCAACCCTTGTAGTAATTTTTTATATACCTAGGAAAGTAATATAACACCAGTACAGAGACAACATATGGGTTGAATCATGAAGGATGGATTCTATTTGGACAGTCAAAGCTTTTCATGTAGCAGAATGCATGACATTCCTTGCAGAAAGAATACTTGAGTAAAGACTTGGAGTTGGGGATGATTGAAGGGAAAAGGAAGTAAGTTTTTCAGCATCCTAGAATAATAAATGAATGATGTGGAAAAGTAGAAGAGACCAGAAGAGAACAGGGGCTAATTTTCTCTTCGAAGGCTCTAGGGGAGGATCCTTGCCTGCTTCTTCCAGCTTCTGGGGCTCCAGGCTTCTGTGCCTTGTGATGGCATAATTATACTCTCTACCTTCATCTTCACACGGCCTTCTCCCCTGTGTCTCATGTCTCAAAGCTCTCTGCTCATCAGTCATTGGATTAGAGCCACCCATACCTCCAGAGAATTGGGGTTGCAGTGTAGAGAGAGAGAGAGAAGGAAGTGTGAGTGGGAACAAAAAAAGTTGGAAACCAGCATAGAAACCATTGGAGAAAGAGATGAAGCAAAATGATAAAAATATATATATATGCATCTCTGGTAGAGATGCCAAGGAGCATGAGACCTAGAGAATGAGACTCTTGGTTACTGTTGTTTCTCTGAAGTGCAGACATTTTAGGGAGAATATTTTTGAGAGAGAAGAACCAGTCACTGTATTTGCATGGATGAGTACTCTAATAATATGAGAGATATATTTTCCTTATTTAAAGTTTTTACACAATTTTGAAATCAGGAAATATGATGCCTCCAGCCTTGCTCTTCTTGCTAAAGATCGCTTTTGTTATTCATGGTCTTTTGTGATTCCAAATGAAATTTAGCATTTTTTATTCTGTTTCTGAAAATACCATTGGGATTTTGATTGAGACTGCACTGAATCTGTAGATGACTTTGGATAGTATAGAGATTTAACAAGATTAATTATTACAATCCATGCACCCAGGATGCCTTTCCATTCTTCTGTGTCTTCTTTAATTTTTTTCATCAATGGTTTATAATTACCAGTGGACAAGTCTTTCAACCTCTTTGGTTAACTTTATTCCTAAATATTTTATTATGTTTGTTGCTATTGTGAATGGGAATGTTTTCTTACTTTCCTTTTCACATATTTAATTGATTGTATACAGAAATATAGATGTCTGTCAATGGAGGATTAGACAAAGAAAATGCGTTAAGTATTACATGTGTACATATAATATACATATTGGAATATATATAATATAAAATATTATGTACATTATATATAATAATATTTAGCTTTAAAAAAAAGAAAAAAATTCTACCATTTAATGACTCTCCCTACCTAAAAAGAAGGAAATCTTACCATTTGATAACATAGATGAACATGGAGAATATTATGCTAAATAAAATAAGCCAAACACAGAAAGGCAAATACTGTGTGGTCTCACTTCCATGTGGAATCTAAAATAGTTTAACTCACAGAAGCAGAAAGTAGAATGATGGCAGCCAGGGACCAGGGCAAGGGGGAAATGGGGAGATGGGTTAAAGGACACAAAGTTTCAGTTATGCAAGATAAGTAAGTTCTGTAGATCTAATGCACAGCAACGTGACTATAGTTAACAATACTGTATTGTATACTTGAAATTTCCTAAAAAAGGAGATCTTAAGTGTCCTCACCACACAAACCATATGCACAAGAAAATGGTAACTATGTAAGCAAACAAATATGCTACTTAGCTTGTTTGAGGTAATTATTTCACAATGTATATCAATACATTAAGTTATACATCTTAAGTATATACAGTATTTGTTTGCCAACTATACCCCAATAAAGCTGGAAAAACATCTTTAGAATATATTAAAGTTTTTGTAAATAGGATTGTTTTTCAAAAATTAGTTTCCTGATCAAGTCCCTTTCTGCTTAGAAGTTAATACTTTTTGCTTTCATCTCTGCTCACCTGAATTTATTTTCCTTTTCTATCCCACATGGATTTGTTTGAATTGTTTCATATCTCCAAGAAAAAAAATGTATTACTCTTTTTTCTTATCTTCTCAACGAGATCTTTTAGAGATAAACTTGTTATTTTTAATTTTAAATTGTTTTTCATAAAAATTTTGTCATAATCTTTTATAAAAGTGAATGTTTTGAATTATGGATTGAATAATAATTAAGAAAGACATGCAATGTAATTCAATGATAAATCACTTTGAATCTACCATATTGACTGTTAAGCATAGGTTTTTTAGGATTACAAAATACTTTTACGTAAATTATCTCATTTGCTCTTTATAATAGCCATCAGTGATGTGCAGATAAACTAGCTCTTAAAAAAAAACCCAACTCTGACTTATAATGCATGACAATCTCTGTGGTGTAAATACTCCCACCATGGCCAATTTCTACCTACCAATGATTTAAAAGTGGTTTGTAAATCTCATGAATATTTAATAATCAGCTCTTGCCAGCAAATCAGTTCCAGCACATTACTGGATGTTGGGCCTCATATCCTCACTTTTTCAAAGACAAACAGAAGCCAAGACAAATAGTAACTTTTTCAAATTCACACAGCTAGAGTGACAGCTCAGGTCATCCTATTCCATACAACATGCTCTTTTCACTTGATACATTTACCTCCCTCTTTATCCATAATAATGCAAGTTTTCACTAAATGCTTTAAGTCTCTTGCCTATTCATAAAATAATTTGAGGTACATACAGGTTAAAACATATTTTAAAATAATAAAATGCATTTATAGATAAAGCTAAATGATTGTTTTTTAATGAAGCAAGACAGCCAATGGCAAAGATTTTAGATATTCCTATGTACCAATATCATTTTTCTGGAATAAAAATGTTATAGAAATTTATTATGAGAACTTCTGTTTGGAGGACATTGAATAAGAACAAAGAGTACCCTTTAGCCACAGTTTTATGAATTATAGAAATCAAGTGGCTTTCTCATAGATATTCAAAGGCAGATCATGTTAAATTTATTCATAATTCAGTGGAAGCAACTGTGTTAAGAGTGAGATGGAGCAGATTAATAGGAAAAAAAAAACAGCCCCAAGAGGTAACCCTTCTGGGGGTTGTTTTTAACTTAGACTAGCCTCAAAAGACATGTCTTAAAAACAATTTTTATCCAAAACAAATTGACAATCCAATCCTTCTACAGACCTATTAGGCCATTTTTCTGTCTTTCTCAATAAAATGACAGGGAAAATCTTTAATAAAAGACATAAGAAGCAAGAATTACTTTATACATAAAAGCTGAACAACAGGAATACATGGTTATTCAGAAGATAATCAGAGCACTTTAGCCCAGAAATGAGTAACAGAGTTTTTCATATGGAAAGAATATTATTTCATTTTCTGGAATAAGCTTGTAAGTTTCTCCTTTCTACGTATCTTCCCAAACAAAAAATCACCATTCCTTAGTCACTCATTTATTTATTCACCCATTCAACAAATAATCTGCGACCACCAACTATAGTCCAGGCATCAAACTGGAAGCTGATGATAAAGTCTGCAGTCTAATAATATGTTTGAAAGAAGAAAATATTTTCCACTTGAAAGAAGACTACATGATTTAAAATTTGAGGTGGGACATTTATCTGATTGGATTACTATTTAAACAAATGTTTTCAATCCATTTTTATCAAATAAATTTAGAGCAGAACTTAATACAGTGTTGCTCCTTATTTGTCCTCATCCAGTCATCCCAGGTCTTTCAGATGAAAAGTGTCCTTCCACCTGCCAGATCAATAGGTACTTGAAGTCTATCAGGTCAGATATTTTGGCACCTACCACTTTCACAAATCAGAATGGAAATGAGGGCAGCTTCTTGGCAGTAGTGTTCTCTTAGTCTGCCTGGCTTTTCTCTGTGGAGCCACTCTGAAAAGCTCAGTTTCTTCCATTGACCACCTCATCCTAAGAATGTAAAGCTTATCGCCTGTTGCCCAGGAGCCAAAATGCTTTGCACCTAAGACAACCAACTACGATGTCCTCTACTTGAGGGGCTCATTCTCTTTTGTAATTAAGTTTGTTCTTTGGTGTGCCACTGAATCCCTTGCTGCTTTGGGGCTCCAGCTGTGCCAGTTTTGATTAATAACGCATCCAGATTGTATTACAATACCCTGCTGTGATCAGGATTAATTTAAAAGCTGACAGAAATATTGTCAACTAATTGCATGTCGTCTTAAAAAATTAAATGTGGCTTTGCCTAAAAAAATAAAAAAAGATGATATGTATGGAGAATCATTAAAAATAATATTAAAGAAAACCAAATTAACTCAGTCTATAGGAGGCTGATTCAAACAATCTTAATAAGGTTCAGTGCTTTATAAAATCAAATCAATGCTACACATAAAACACTTTGGTGGTAGTTCTAATAAACTACAGACCAATTATGACACAGTAAGGAGCCTTCTTGAAGAACAAACTGCCACTATGGGGAGTTATCAGTCCAAAGGCAGTGATTGGGGAATATTTCTCTTGTGCTAAATCTTCAGCAAGAAGATTTGGGAGATATGTTCTCTGACTTTGAATAAAAAAATGTGATCAGTCTGTAAATTAGATCATTGACTCAGTTTTGAATTAGTTTTCTCTGCTTTCTGCATGATAATTTCAGTTCAAACAGGTAAGTCTAACCATGATCTCTATTAAGTCTCCAATTCTGCAGAGATTCCTTGAAGTTATTGGCAGATATGCTTGGAGTGATATCTTCACAATATAAAAGTGTGGCAATGTTTGTGAAGATTGTAACTATCTAGAGGGTAGAATGTGTTTGTTATATTACAGGACGTTGGGTGTGGATGTTGGTGGTGCCACACCAAAATACCCTTTACAAGCCAGTACACCTAGCGCCTAACCCAAGTAAATGCTGACTCACAGCTGCCCCCATCCCGTTTCTAACAAATAACTTCATGCAAAAAGAGTCCTCCACACTACCCTATGGCTGACCTCAGTCCATGACTGACTGACACAGGAGTACAAAGGATGTACCCCCTTGCTTCAAGGTAGGGCAAAGACCACAGTACAAGCTGTGCTCTAGAACTTCCCTGGGATCAGACCAGAGCTTGGAAACTGAAACTGAAACCACATCCTAGCTTAACTTTCCTCTTCTGTTATATCCTCATATCTCACTTCCTTCCCTTTAGAACACGTGAACAAGAATCCCTGTCTCAGCTTCTGTTTCCAGATAACTTGACATATATCATGTTTTTGAGAAAAATTTATTGAACTAAAATCAGAAGCATAGCAATTATCAAAAATACTAGTCTTAACAAAAATCCATCTAGAAGATCAGATATATACTTTTTCATAGGTCTCCTAGAATTATTTTATAAATAACCTGATTTACATCAAAATTGACTATGCTTCATGATCCTATCAGAGTTAATCGAAATAATTTGTCTAAACACAATGAGGGAAATAGTTTACCTCTTCTTCAACAAGAGAAATTAGTGTACTGTACATCCCAGGTGGCATAAAGTTTAATGCATGCTTAAGCATACTCTTTATACCATCTAAACATTTACTCTACAGTGAGTAGTCAATACCTTAATTTATAATAAAATGACTTGAGTTGACTTTCTTGTATTTAAAAAAATAATATTATTAATTGAAACAATTAAAAAGAAATAAAATATAATGGAGTTCGGTGCAAATCTTATTAATTTTCAGCAAATAAAATAGAGCTCAATTTTATTGCTGAGCTTTATCATAAAAGAAGATGTCAGAAGAATAACATATTCTGAAATTTAATTATACCCAAATCCTCAGTAATTTTTGATAAAGAAAATGGTAAAGAACAGACAGTCCTGAAGAATCAAGACTGATTTCTTTAACATGACTACCCTTTGTTTAATTATATTCCTGGATGGAAGTTATTAGTGCAATATCAGTCCCATGTTGAGCGATTTCATTGCACAGATCTATTTCAAGGATAAGGCAGGGAGGATGATGAAAAGCTGTTCCTCTAGTCTCTGAACATTCTTTCACTATTTAATCTGAAAATAACTTTTAGCACTGGATTACAGATATTGATATCCGTGTAAGTGCATAAAAAGAAGTTCTCACACCAGAGACTTTACCTTAATGCCTCTTGGTCATTTACTGTCTTAATGTTCTTCTATAAACAAACTCAGATAAGTAACTTGAGCCATCTTGTTCCAGATGCCTACACTCTATGAACTTCCACATTCTCATCTGTAAAATGGGCATGATATAAACCACGTCTCTAACCAGAGTTAATGAGTATGATTATAATTAAAAGCTCAGTTAAATTCTGTAGTGAAACACAAATACAAGTTATGATTATAATTAGAAGCTCAGTTAAATTCTGTAGTGAAACACAAATACAAGTTATGATTATAATTAAAAGCTCAGTTAAATTCTGTAGTGAAACACAAATACAAGTTAAGACCTGTCATCACTTGCTTTTTCTTCTTTTCTCCATTTATTACCAAGTAGCCTCTGTTTTTAATCTGGAAGGGGATTTATATTTTCTGGGATCTTCCCTACTTTTGCTGCTTACACATTCCAAACCAGAGTGTTTCCACAGAGCTTCCTAAACAAGCATGTGCTTTTTGGAGCACATAAAAATATATAATTTATACTATGATACCTAAATTGCTATGACTTTTAACTCCAAGAAAAAAAATGGAGGTATTCAACCTCAAAACTTCTATGATCTCTGCAAAGAAATTACCTAACTGTTGGCATCATTAGGCAATTACTATCTCAAATTCTGTGGTAACTGATTCCCTATCTTTAAATAAAAAGTTAATAAAAAATAAAAAACATCTATATGTTCATCCCAAAGTAATACGATTCATTTTTAGACCTGTAAATAGGTTATATACTGTGTATATTCTTCTGAGTTTTATTTAGCACATCCTAATATTTGTGAGATTTATCCTTGCACTCTAGTTCTGTTTTTGTTATCTCATTTTCACTGAAGTGTAACCATACCACAATTCATTCATTCATTTTAGTGTTAATGGACATTTGGATTATTTTCAGTATTTAGCTACTACAAGCAATGATTCTATAAACATTCTGTTTATGTATCTTGGTACACACATGCAAGAGTTTATTTAGGATATATATGTAGGAGTTGTAATTGCTGGTATCATAGAAAATTTATTTGTTCAAATTTACTACACAATGAAAAACTGGTTCCTAAATTGATAGTCTCAATGTACAATACCATTAGCACACTTGAAATTGTCATTGCAAATTTTTCATTGTTACTAATTTGGTGTATGCAGAATATCATCTCATGTTTTTAATTTACAAAAGCCAAGTTCTTAATAAGACAAGAAATTTAATAGAAGGGTATCTCCTCTGAGTGAAAAACACACACCTAGATACATTCTTTTTGCCTATTTTATTGCACAGTAAGTTATACAAGGGCTAGATTAGACATTCTTGCCTTGCTCCCTATTTGGATGGAAGGAAGTTATCTTTTCACTATTAAGTGTGAAGCAGCTGTGGGTTTTTTGTATAGTTTGGTTCAGTTTGGGTTTGTGTGTGTGTGTGTGTGTGGACGACTTTTATCAGATTGAAGAAGATCCCTTATAGTCCTAGTTTGATCAGAGTTTTTATTACAAATGGGTGGTGGAATTTGTCAAATGCTTGCTTTGTATTTTTTGAAAGAATCATGTGATTTTTGTTCTTTAATCTATTAACATGGTCTATTTTATTAATTTTTAAATATTAAAGCAATCTTGTATTCCTGGGATAAATCCCAGTGTTTAATTCTTTTTATATGCTATGATATTTGATTTGCTAATATTTTGTGAAGGGTATTTACATCCATGTTCATAAGGGATATTGATATTGATTTATCATTTTGTTTTTTCTTGTACTGTCTTCGGTTTTGTTAATAGTGTATTACTGGCCCTGTAGAATGAGATGAGAAATGTTTGCTTCTCCCATATTTTCCAAAGAGTTTGTAAAGGAACAGTGTTATTTCTTCAAATACTTTAAAATTCACAATCGATGTCAACTGGTCCTAGACTTTCTTTGAGGGAAGAACTGAAATTTCAGTTCTTTTAGTTAAGTCTATTCAGATTTTCCATTTTTCTTGAGTCACTTTTGACAATTTACATCTTTCTAGGAATGTTTCCATTTTATCTGAGATGTCTGATTTGATGGCTTAAAAAATATTTACAATGTTCCTTTGTGATCCTTTTAGTTTCAATAAGGATGATGGTAACATTCCCTCTTTCATTTTTAATTGGGTAATTTGTGGCTTCTTTCTTTTTTCTTTGTCAGTATGATTAAAGATTTGTCAATTTTATTAATCTTTCCAAAGAACTCTTAGTTTCATTGATTTTCCAGTTTTCTGTTTTCCTTTTCATTTTTTTTTCCCTCTAACCATTACTCTTTCCTTTCTTCTGCTTGCTTGATTTGGATTTTGTTTCTCTTTTTCTAGTCTCTGAAGGTGGAAGCTTACGTTTGATTTGAGTCTTTTCTTATTTTCCTGATGTAAGTATTGAAATCAACAAATTTCCCTCTAGTTGATGTTCTAGCTACATCCCATAAATTTTGATATATTGTATTTTAATTTTCATTGAGTTCAAATTATTTTCCAGTTTCCCTTGTGGTTTCTTCTTTAACCCTTCTAGAAATATTTTGTCTTAAAGTCTATCTTGTTAGACATTAAAATAGCCACCTAGCTCTCTTTTGGTTAGTGTTTACACAATTTTTTTGCATTATTTTACTCTCAGTCTGTTTGTCATTGAATCTAGAGTGTGTGTCTTACATACACCATAGGGTTGGATTTTGGATTTTTCTTTTCATATCCATCTTGACAATCTCTGCTGTTTTGTTGGAATATTGAGAGCATTCATATCTAATTAAATTATTGATATAGTTGGCTTTATATATTATACGTTACTATATGTTTTCTATATGACTTCAGTCTTTTTTCTTTCTTTCTTCCTTTACTCCATTCTTTTGTGTTAAATAGATTTTCTTTAGTGTACTACTTAAATTCACTTTTTAAAAAACTACATTTTGTGTGTTATTTTCTAAGTGTTCATGATAGGAACACTTAGAAATGTGTGAATTTCTAATATGAATATTTCAATATGAATCTTAGTCAATCACAAGCTACTTCAAATTAACACTAATTAGATTTAATAAAATTTAGATCTTTGCTCCAATATAGCTTTCTCTTGTGCTATTAGTTATATACGTTACATTTATATGCATATTTTAAATCCAACAATAGACTTTTATAATTATTTTTTATACAATCTTTTTTAAAAATTAAGAGAAAAAATAATTCAAATATTTTATAGAGTCTTTTATGTTAGCACAAATATTTACCATTTCTGATGTTCTTTATTTCTTCCTCTGGAATTGAGTTACCAACTGGAATTGTTTTCTTGAGGTCTGAGGATTTCCTTTAGTATTTCCTGTAAGGGAGATCTACTAGCCATAAATTCTTTCAGTCTTTATTTGGGTTCTAAATACTTTTGAAAATCTGTAGTTTAGCATCTTTCATAAGTGTTGGGAAAATCCTCAATCTTTACAATTATATTTTTATGCCCTTCTCAATTACTCACTAAAATAGTATTTTTTAACATAACGTGTTATATACACCTGGTCAATGTCTTAGTTGTTTTCCAGATTTTTGGCAACATAACTTTCATACTAGTTGGAAATCTCTTGCTGAATGGGGAAAAAGTCTACAGAATATATATTTCTTTATCCTTTGTTGTCAAATGAACTACTACATATAAGGAATAAAAAGTATAGCAAACTAAAATGCCAAAATGGAGAAGCCTACATATGTTCAGAGAGCTGAAAAAGCCTTCAGATCACTGAAAGTTTTATCTAAAAAGAAAAACAGATTAAATACGGGTAGAATATGATAAGGATGGGGAATGACATGTAAAAGAGTAAACAAAACTCTTTGAGCATTTCTTTAAAAGTTGGGGGCTTTATTTTTGACATTGTTTACATAACTTTAAAAAAAATTTTCCTTTCATGTTTCATAGCATGAAATCCATCATCATAACACAGCATAGCAAAATCCGTCATCAGACAGCTTTCTTCTATCTTTTTCTTCATCTCAGTGATAAAAAATGCTTTGTTATAGGCCAGATGCTACAGGTTTTTAGTGAGCAGAATTTCCGCTGACCTTTACTGTGGCTGCATAGACATTTATCTCTATAAAGCTTGCAGAACCAAGTGCAGCATATTCATTAGGGAAATTTACTTCCAGCACAGAGAGGTCAGCAAAATTTTGGTGGTCATTCAGGTGCATCATGATTCTAAGTTACCAAAAAAAGCTAATCAAATTCCTGATTTTAAGAAACAGTACGGAAAATAATTTTACTCTATCTTGAAGCAGGCCTAGTTGATCTATCTAGTTGTGTTTTTGCAGATGTCCTATACACTGCATGCAGCACATGCACCATTCTGTGTGCCTTTAATCATGCAGTTCTCCCTGCCTGGAATGCCCTCGCTACTTATTACCATTTATCAAAATGCTCTCTGTTCAAGGCCTATTCAAGTCCCATCCCTCCCAGAGAGCAGTCTACAGTCCATCCCATGCCAATCAACACTTTGATTCTCCCCACTCCCAACTCCAACTGCACTCGCTATCGCATCAATATCATTTGGTTTAAGAATACATTGTTTTCTAATTGTTTCATGTGTTTGTCTTATCTCCCTTAATTACAATTATATATTATGTTAATATAAAAACAGATTATAAAGTATTTTTATATACTTTCTTCATTTAATTCTCAGCCTAGAGTGGTAGGCAACAGAGGCTTTGTTATCCTAATCCTTGAAATAAGAGCTTTGGAATTTTAGGATATGTATTTAGTCTATTTTATTCATAGTTTTCTTATCTGTAAAGTGGGGGCACATAATGCATTTTTTTTACCATGTTGTTAAGATTAAATGTGAATATATAGCTAAATAACCTAGAAAATGCCTGGCTCCTAGTAAGCACTCAATATTCTTTCTTTCCTGTCCTCTCAACAATCCTATGAGAAAGTTATTATCAAAATGTATTATCACATGCTATATCTATAGCATTACAAAGCAATTTCTTTATCCATATTAACTATTAGTAGTACTAGCAAATTTTGCACATGAAGAAACTGAGACTCAGAGGACTAAAGTGGTTGCACAAGCTCTGAAAGTTTGGTAACTCCAAACCTGGTGTCTTCTCTCCTCAAAATACTTACCAATCTTTACAGAAAGTAATTTAATGACTGAATCCAGCATAGTGGTTGAGCATTAATATTCACAAAAGCAGTAATTGATGTAGATGCACAAGCTCCACTGGCCACCACAGCTTTCAGGGACCCTGAAGGAATCCCAGAGAAGTTCCTTATTTAGAGTTGCAGCCCCATCCAGGCAGAGAAAAAAGGTCACCAGGGCAATTGAAATTGATGATGATAATGATAAATAACACCAGTCACTGAAGGCATGCCATTATTAGTTCATACTGATATCTTCTACTCTAATCTATCTCTGCAGGTTTTCTCCTTGCCTTTTCTCCTTCCATCTTTTTATCTCCTTTCTTGTACACTGAGAACTGTGGCCTCTAATAATTACATTTACTCATTTGTCTAATCCTTTAATACAACTAAAATTATTTCATACTTGCTTCACCATGCCGCTACAACAATGCAAGTCCACTCAAAAGAGTCCAAATTTTGTTTGCCCAAAGGAAAGACTGAGAGTGTATACAGGCACACATCAGAGATATTGCAGGTTCTGTCCCAAGACTATCACAATAAAATGAATATTGCAATAAGTGAGTCACATGAACTTAGAACTTTCGATTTTCCAATGCCTATAAAACTTATATTTACACTATACTGTAGTTTATTAAGTGTGCAATAGCATTCTGTCTAAAAAATAAACATATTAATTGAGAAATACTTTATTATTAAAAGATGCTAATCATCATCTGAGGCTTCAGCGAGTCATACTCTTTTGCTGGTGAAGGGTATTGCCCTGATGTTGATGGTCAGAGTGGTGACTGATCAAAGTGGTTGTTGCTGAAGGTTGGGGTGGCTCTGGTGATTTCTTCAATAAGATAACTATGAAGTTTGTTGCATCAATTGACTCTTCCTTTCACAAATGATTTATCTGTAGCATGCAATGCTGTTTGATAGCATTTTATCCACAGAACTTCTTTCAAAATTGGAGTTAATCTGCTCACATCCTGCTACTGCTTTATCAACTAAATTTATGTAATATTCTAAATCTTTTGTTGTCATTTCAACAGTCTTCACAGCATCTTCATCAGATGCTGTGCTTTCTTTGCTCTTCCATAAGAAGCAATTCCTCATCTGTTAAATTTTGATTATGAGATTGCAACAATTCAGTCACATCTCAGCCTCCACTTCTAATTCTAGTTCTCTTGCTATTTCTACCACATCTGCAGTTACTTCCTCCACGGAAGTCTTGACTCCCTCAAAGTCATCCATGAGAATTGGTATCAACTTCTTCCAAACTCCTGTTATTTTTGATATTTTGACCTCTTCCCATGTATAATGAATTGTCTTAATGGCATCAAGAATGGTGAATCCTTGCCAGAAGATTTTATATTGAATTTTCCCAGATTCATCAGAGGAATCACTATCTACAGTGGCAACTCTAGCCTTACAAAATATATTTCTTAAATAATAAGACCTGAAAATCAAAATGACTTCTAGATTCATGGGCTGCAGAATGGATTTTGTGTTAGCAAACATGAAAACAACATAAGAATTGCATTGTACATCTCCATCAGAGCTCTTGGGTGACCATGTGCTTTGTCAATGAGCAGTAATATTTTGAAAGAAACCTTTTTTTCCCCTGGGAAGTAGATCTCAATAGTGGGCTTAAAATACTCAGTAAACCATGTTGTAAACAGATGTGCTGTCATTCAGGCTTTTTTGTTCCGTTTGTTCCATTTATAGAGCACAGGCAGAGTAGACTGAGAATAACCCTTAAGGACCATAGGATTTTTGGAACAGTAAATGAGGACTGGATTCAACTTAAAGCCACCAGCTGAATTAGCCCCGAACAAGAGAGTCAGCCTGTCCTTTGCAGCTTTGAAGCCAGGCATTGACTTCTCCCTAGCTATGATAGTCCTAGACGGCATCTTCTTCCAATATAAGGTTGTTTTATCTACACTGAGAATTTATTGTTTAGTGTGGCCATCTTTATTAATTACCTTAGCTAGATCTGGATAACTTGCTGCAGCTTCTATATCAGCACTTGCTGCTTCACCTTGCACTTTTATGCTATGGGGACAGCTTCTTTCCTAAGCCTCACAAACCAACCTCTGCTAGCTTCAAACTCTTCTGCAGCTTCCTCACCTCTCTCAGCCTTCACAGAATTGAAGAGAGCTAGGGCCCTGCTCTGAATTAGCCTTTGGCTTAAGGGAACATTGTGGCTGGTCTGATCTAGCCAGACCACTAAGACTTTCTCCATATCAGCAATAAGGTTATTTCACTTTCCAATCATCTGTGTGTTCACTGCAGTAATGCTTTTAATTTTCTTCAGGAAGTTTTCCTTTGCATTCACAACTTTGTTAAGTGTTTGGTGCAAGAGGCCTAACTTTCAGTCTATCTCAGCCATAAACATGCCTTCCTCACTAAGCTTAATCATTTCTAGCTTTAGATGTAAAGTGAACACTTAGAGGACATGGTAGGGTTATTAACTGGCCTAATTTTAATATCACTGTGTCTCTGGGAATAAGGAGGTTTGAGGAGAGGGAGAGAGAAAGGGGAAGGGTCAGTCAAAGGGCCAGTCAAAGGAGCAGGCAGAACACACACACTATTTATCAATTAAATTCATCATTTGAGCACATTTCATGGTGTCTCCAAACAATTACATAGTATCAAATAACATATAATAATAATGAAAAAGTTTGCAAAATTGTGAGAATTACCAAAACGTGACACAGAGACACAAAATGAGCAAGTGCTGTTGGAAAAGTGGGGCCAAAAGACTTGTTCAGTGCAGGGTTGCCACAGATCTTTAATTTGTAAAAAACAAAAAACAACAAAAAAAAAAACTTAATACCTACAAAGCACCTCCTTTTATTTTTTAATTTTTTTAAAATTTTTTATTATTTAAAAAAAAATTTTATTGAAGCACAGTCAGTTGCAATGTGTCAATTTCTGGTGTACATCACAATGTCCCAGTCATGTATATACATACATATATTTGTTTTCATATTCTTTTTCATTAAAAGTTATTATAAGATACTGAACATAGTTCCTGGTGCTATATAGAAGAATCTTTTTTAAATTTTATTTACCTATTATTTAAAAAAAATTTTTTTTGGTGGGGAGGAGGTAATTAGATTTTCTTTTTTTTTTTTTTTAAATGGAAGTACTGGGGATTGAATCCAGTACCTTGTGCATGCTAGACACATACTCTATCCCTGAGATATACCTTCCCCCAGAACCTCCTTTTATTAAAGGAGGTATGCCTGCAGTCAAAGTCTGTAAAAAGCTACTTGAATTAGTCTTCTTATATACTTTCCTCCCTTCTCTATGATTATGTTATGCATTTGGAAAAAAGTTAGTTCATTTTTTTAAGTTTACTTTCTGGATTTTGTTTCTATTTTTATAATTTAGAGTTCTTTTTTGACTATAAAGAATACTAACATGCTTCCTAAGTCAAGAGTATACAAAAGCTATATTCAAAAATGTGTCATTTCCTTGACTTTCTTTCTACCCTGCCCCCTCATTTCTTGTAGGTAACCAACTTCATTCTACTTTTTTTGACACCTTAGGTTAATTTTTATAAAGATAATTTTTCTTATTTATTCATATTTCTTAAACAAAAGATAGCATATTACATATACTTCTTTACAGTTTGCTTTTTTAACTTGAACAAATGCTCTTTAATTTCTCCTAGAAATGACTCTGAATCAGTACAGAGAAAGCTCTCATTTAATTCTGCAGCTATATAATGTTCTGTTGTGTGTAAGCACCCTGGTGTATTTAACAAATCTTCTATGTTCAGAAATTTGGGTAGCAGATAACATTTTGCAATTAAAAATAATTATGGAATGATTATACTTGTACATATGTATTTTGATATTTTTGGATATGCATCTCTAAGATAAATTTCCAGAAGTAGGATTTCTAGGACAAAGGGCAGTACATACAATTTTTTTTTAAGATACTGCCAAATTTCCCTCTGTAGACTTTTATAATTTTTATTCTCACCAGCATGTATATGAGTGCTTGTTTTCACATATTCTCCACAGTAGAGGCTGTTTTCAAGTTTTAGAATCTGTATCAATCTGCCGAGTAAGAAATAGTGTCTCAGTGTAATTTTAATTTGTATTTCTCTAATTGCGACCAATGGATATCTTTTCAAACGTTTAAAGATCATATTTAGATTCTTTTTGTTCATTACTCTACAGAACTTAAGTGTTTTTCCCTCTATTTTTGTAAGTTCTTTGTATAATATTTTGCAATTTATGTTGCAAATTTTTTCTCCCAATTTGTCATTATCTTTTGACTTTTTTGAATACATTTTTTCATACAAAAGTACTTTGTCATTTATATAGTCAAATTTATATGTCTTTTCTTTTATTGCCTCTGAACTTTGAAGCATAGACTTTCCCTACATTAATTTTTATATTATTTTTATAGTTCCATTTTTTACATTGAGATCTAATTTTGAATTATAAAAGCCTTTCCCTATGCTTCCTTATAGCATTTGTATAGTTTCATTTTTTGCATAGATCATCACTCTTATTTTTACAGTTTTTATTTATACTCTCTTTTACATTTTTTTACATTTAGATCTCTTTGCACTTTGTTCTTTTTTAAATTGAGGTATAGTTGATTTCATTTTCAAAATGGAACCACACTTTTCCCAACATCATTTATTTGAAAGCCCACCTTTTCCCTAGTGGTTTGATAGTCTACTTTTCTGATATTCTAGTTTTCGAATGCAGTTGAGTTAATTTGTATTCTTTCCATTCTGTTTCATCAGTCAGTCTGTCTATTCTTATACAAGTACATAGTGTTTTAATTATAGAGGCTTTGTAGTTTGTTTTACTATCTGCAGAGTTTGTTCCTAACCATAACAATGCTGTGTGAGATGATCTGTATAAGTAGAAAGCTCAGCTGTTAAGAAGAAATAACATTATAATTTGTCAATTTTTTTTGTCATTAAGGCATGTTTAGTACTTTGTACTCATCAAACTGAAACCAAGCAGGATCCTGTGCAACACTCCCTTACAAATCCTGAGTCCCTCATTTCTTATTTTTGGGGAAAAGGCTTCAGCCTCCTAGACCTTCTCTGAATTTCAAAGGGCAGATTCAAACAGTTACTAATTAGGGAAGTGAAAGTATACAGAAAGAAAGGAAGAGCAGTTAAGACACAATACTGCAGCGATGAGGCAGGGTCCTGGTTCCTACTCAAGGAATATACATAACACTGTATCTTCGAGTTCTTCTTCAGGAACTAAGGCCCCCACGCGGGTGGAGGATGGTAACTTCGGCAGAGCACAAGACTCCTGGAACGTTACACTATTACCTCACCACCATCCAGCTGGAAAAGTCACACACCCTGCAGCCCTCACCCCAAATTTTGCCTGTAAAAACTTTTCCCTGAAAACCATCAGGGAGTTCAGGTTTTTGAGCACAAGCCACCCATTCTCCTTGCTTGGTCTTGCAATAAACCTTTCTCTGCACTGAACTACAACATTTCAGTTTGGCCTCACTGTGCGTTGGGCACATGAACCAGTGTTTGACAATAAAACTTTATTATTTGAATTTTATTATTATCAACACTCTAAAACAGAATTTGGAAGAGTACTATTTACCACTTATGATTATAGTTTAAAAAGGCATTTTTGAAAGAAGGAAGCTAAAGATGGTGTGAAATAAAAGCCATAAAATGTATATTTTATGGCAAGAGAAGAAAAATTTAAACACAAAAAACTTGTCTCTCCATTGGCCTCCTCTCCCCGCTCTACTGTGCATTGGGTATCTGCATTATGTGTATCCTCCTCCATCAGCAAAAATATCTGCTTAACGTAAAGAGCAACATTCTCCTAGAACCAATAAGACAACTCCTTAAAAGGTAACCTTCCTTCTTGATCTTGTAAGTGGTCGGGATGATCCACCAATTTGTACTTACAGATCTGGATTGTATGAACTGTCAATAATACATCATTTAATGTACGGCCCTCAGTTCCAAAAACTTATATAACTGAGCTTTGACTTCTGATGGGCAGAACAGTTCTCAGAGTTTTCCAAGATGCTGTTCCTGAATTATAATCCTCAATATCACTCAAATAAAATTTTCCATTTCTTTCTTGGATCAACTGATTAATTTTTTATTGGCAATGACAGATATAAAAAGCAACTTTTACACAACTTGCTATTACCCGTCCACATTGCAAATAAAACTTCAAAGGCAAGTCTTAACAGGTATTAGGATTTTAGTACAAAGCTAGTTCTTAGTTAATGCAGCTAGTGGTAGCTCCAAAAATAAATAGGCAGAGTTTTGGGGAAAAAATGGTTAGGAGGTTGGCATTCCACTTGTACAGTTATCATACTGTTTTAGTTAGTTTTTATTATTTTTCCTCTAGGTCATATGTTCATTTACAGTGGTTGAGGGAGCCTAACAGAGTTCATGGGGTGGGTAGGATGTTGAGAAGAGGGTTTCAATTTCATTTTTCTTACCCACACACACATCAGAGCACCACCACTAAAAATGAAGTTTCCTTTGAAACTTAGGGATCTAGGGCTCAAGGTGAAATAGAGATAGAGTAATAGGTAATACATCATTGCAATACTGCTATTGTTTTCAGTCACAAGTGGAAATACTTGTACTGTTCAATTTGGCCACCTCAGGACAATTTGCCACTCCAACTCTATTCCCTTATTAGACTGTAAACTCTTGAAGGCTATATTCATTAGGACACTTTGGATGCCACTGACAGAAAGTCATTTCAAACTAGCTTAAGCTAAAAGGGAATTTATTGACAAATATTCCTGGGAATCTTAGGAGTGGACACTTTAACAATGCAAATCTCCATGTGAATTCAGTGTGCACGAAGTAAACTTGGCAGGCAAGATGGCTGTCGGTAGCGCTAAGCTCACATTATCTTAGTTTAACAACCACAATAGAAAATGCCTCTTTATTTTTCTTTCCATGTGAATCACTGCAAAAGACTCTCTGTCTGACCTTGTTTGGCTTATATGCGCATCCTTGGCTGGAGTCATGGTCATATGCCTACTCTGTGTCCTGAAAGGTGATTTCCCCAAGGAGAAAAGGCTGTCAGACAGAAATAACAGGTCTACTTCAAAAACCAAGTCAAAACCTGAGTCATCTTTATCCTCCACAGGCCTCTGACCTACCAGATTTTCAATCAGTGGATGCCAGAGGAGCAAAACAAATTTATTACTGATGAATTTATTTAATATGGACAGAGGCCAATGTAATTTATTGGAAGAAAGAGGTAAAGTGGAGGCAGAGAAGATTGAAGAGAAGTAAGAGAGTGGATATGAAAAGAATGGAAAAACACACAAAAAGTGGAAAATAAGGTGAACGTGTCTTTGCTTTGTTTTAGGTATCTGTAGAGTCCAGAAAACCCATGGTAGCTTTCTTCATGTGAGAAAGATTTTAAAAGGCATGCAAAATTATTGGTATCACTTTTAGATATCCAGTACAAAATGCCAGGGAGTTTATCCAATTCCTCTCATGACTTGGTTGTTGTTAGCTATGGCATGTCTGTTACATTGTTATATAACCATTGATGTTTTAATGGGCAATCCCAGTAGGTTTTGTGAGCATCTGCTAACTATAATCACTGGTGTTTTACATATAAAGATCCTGAAGATAATTAAATTGGAATGCCAGGATTACTTAACAATTACAAGCTAGAACTGTTAGCCAAGCCTATCACCACCAATTTCATCACCCAGTGCTACAATTCTACCATTCCTGTCAAAAGAAACACATATCAACACTGAGGATGTAACATACAAATGTCATATGTGCCCTTCTCTACCTAAATCAACCATTTTTAGCATCATATCCTACAGGAGATGGAAGACAAGGCACACACAAACACACTTTCACAAAAACAAAGCATCACTAAGAGTTGACGACTGACTTGGAGATAAAAATGTATACATCATATTGCACTATATATATATATTTTTTAATTGAAGTACAATCAGTTGCAATTTGTTAATTTCTGGAGTACAGGATAATGTCCCTGTCATGTGTGTATATATATGTGTGTGTGTGTGTGTGTGTGTGTATACGTATGTGTGTGTGTATATATATATACACACACACAGACACACATACACACATATTTGTTTTCTATTCTTTTTATTAAAGGTTATTACAAGATATTGAATATAGTCCCCTGTGTTATACAGAGAAATTTGTTTTTTATCTATTTTTATATATAGTGGTCAACATTTGCACATCTCAAACTCCCAAATTTATCCCTTCCGATCCTCTTTCCTCGGTAACCATAAGATTGTTTACTATGTCTGTGAGTCTGTTTCTTTTGTAGATGAATTCATTAGTGTGCTCTTTTTTCTTTTTCCTTTTTTTTTTTTTAGATTCCACATATGAGTATCACATGGTATTTTTCTTTCTCTTTCTGGCTTACTTCACTTAGAATGACGATCCTCAGATCCAACCATGTTGCTGCAAATGGCATTGTGCTATTCTTTTTTTTTTTTATGGCTGAGAAGTATTCCATTGTACAAATATACCACAACTTCTTTATCCAGTCATCTGTTGATGAACATTTAGGTTGTTTCCATGTTTTGGCTATTGTAAATAGTGCTGCTATGAACACTGGGATGCATATATCTTTTTGAATTAGAGTTCCCTCCAGACAGATGTCCAGGAGTGGAACTGCTGGATCATATGGTAAGAATATTTTTAGTTTTTTGGGGACTCTCCATACTGTTTTCCATAATGGCAGCACCAAACTACATTCCCACCAGCAGTGTAGGAGGTTCCCTTTTCTCTGCACCCTCTCTAGCATTTATCTTTGTGGGCTTTTGAATGATGGCCATTCTGACAGGTGTGAGGTGATACTTCATTGTAGTTTTGATTTGCATTTCTCTGATAATTAGTGATATTGAGCATTTTTTCACATTCCTATTGGACAATTGTATGCCTTCATTAGAGAATTGCTTGTTTAGGTCTTCTGCCCATTTTTGGATTGAGTTGTTTGTTTTTTTGTTATTAAGTTGTTTGAGCTGTTTATATATTCTGGAAAGTGAGCCTTTGTCAGTCACATCATTTGCAAACATTTTCTCCCATTCCATAGGTTTAGGTTGTCTTTTTGTTTGCTTATTGCACAATATATAACATTTTACCAACTTGCCTGCCTCCTCCTCCATCTCTCTCCCCTTTCCTTCTTTTATATCACTGATTGTTGTATCTATTTTGCTAAGGAAATCTCTTCCCCTGGAGCCTAGGCACCATCCCTTACATGCCCTGAAGCATGTCTACCGCCTAGAGGTTTATCAAAAACATCTCAGCAAAAGTGAGACTTTAGCTACACAGATTATAGTACCTAAACCAAGGGAATACAACTTTTACAAATAATAATAATAAAGAATAACAATATCTTACATTTACTAAGCCAACCATATGTATAGCCAGCCACAGTACCAAGTATTTTATAGGTTTATTACATTTGATTTTTAGACTATTCTTGTGATGTTGGTGTTGTTATTATCTTTGTTTCTCAGTTGCCTAAGGTCACACATTAAATGCCAGGCCTGCAATTTAAACTATAGTTTAATCTAAATCCAATGCCCTGCTTTTTGTTTTTGTTTTTTGTCCACAGCAGTGTTTTGGGGTATATTTGGTATATGTAATCTAAAAACTGACATAAGAAATCTTCATTTTTATTTGAGTTTTCCTGTGCATTTCATTTGAGTCCCTAAGATACTTTGGTTGAAGTGAATAAATGGCAAAAGACTTGATCTCTTAATGAAAAAGATAAATATGGTCGAAACACTTTTTACATATATTAGCTCATTTAATTATCACCATAGACCTGTAAGAGAGGCATTTTTGTAGTGCATTTTACTGGGGAGTAAGTGAAAGAACTGAATCTCTGACTTCTAAACCCAAGCTTATCTTATTCTGCCACAGGAGCTAAGTTGGTTGATGTTATCCACTGAAGCTGAAAGAGAGGTAAAAAAAATTCACCTGGAGGTTGCACTCACAGATGCCTGATAAAACATCTAGAAGATTTATACATATGTCTCAGTTGGATCAAAAGAACCTAGGAGAGTAAGGACTGGAGGATGAATTAATATAAAAAAGCAACTCTCAGGAGCCATGGGGGATGGAACCACCAATTTCTATTCTTTTACCATGTTTAAAATCCTATTTTTAAATCTCATCTCTCCTGTATAATTTATGTGGGTGAGAAAGAGACATAAATTCCCTTAGAGCACCAAACTACTCTTTCAAACTCTTTCTTATATTGGGTTACTTTTCCCTCTAAGACTCTGAAGTTCGTTCTTTTTGACTGAAGAGAGAAAACCAGAAAGTTTAGAGTTGTTCAATTTCCTTTCTACTATTTATTAATATTATTTCATTGACTTCTTCCCTTTTCTTTTTTTCTTTTTCTCCAACACAACTAAAATGGTTACTATTGCTATTATAATTGCTCCAGAGCTCAGATCTGTGGGAAATACATATTTTGCGTGATCTTGTTACAACAATATAGTCAACTCTATTACTAGAGGTAAGGAGCCTTTTTTGCCCATGTCCTTTTAAAATTTTGAACACATTTTAGAGCTCCCAGAGTAACAGTACCAATTTTTTAAAGGTAACTCTAATCCTTCTTCTTTGCCTACATCATTCCTAAATAAAAATTAAGTCTCTGAAGCCTCAAAATACTTGGTAAACATCAGCCAGTTACTTGTGGCATGATAGGCAGCAGAGAATAGGATCAAATATAGGTAGCGCTCAAACTTGATTTAAGGAAAAACAGAAAATGATGGGACAAGTAATAATGATTAGTAAAGTAAACAGTATTGCCACCCATTAGGACTCAAAAAGCCTGAGTTCAAAATCCATGATGGACATTTAGTAGCTATCTGATCTTCCTAAATTGCTAAATTTCTCTCATCCTTAGTTTGTTAATCTGTACTATAGAAATAAGTAACACCTATTTTCAAAAGTCTTTTGAGGATTAAATCAACTAATGCCTATGAGACATTTCGAACAATACCTGATACATATTACAGCACAATAAAAGAAATTAGACATTCCAACATAAATATTTGTAGTTGATTATATCAAAATAATAGCTGAAAAGGAATCCCTACAAAGAGGGTAACTGGGTGTCACTCAACCCAAGGGGAGAGTCTTTGGGAGGTTCTCTTGGTAAGTTTGTCATTCAGTGCTAGTGTCTACATCCTGCATGTATTTAATTTACTCTCATGATCTCTGAATGTTTTATAAAGCCTTCCACTTTCTCCTGAGGCAGACACAGAAAAGTCTTATGAAGAACTGGAGCATAAAAGAGTTAGGGAGTAAATTTTCCTCAGCAACTAGAGAGTATTAAAGGACCTATTAGGATGAAGAAAAGACAAGAATAGTCGCTGTCTGAAAAACCTTCCTCTGGGTAACCTCAATTCAACCTACATGTCCACTGAGTCTCATGATCCTGGAACAGAATTATGTAAAACTCCATAGAAAGAGAATTCTTCTTTAAAGCCTCTGTAAAAAGGAGGTGAATTATTTATTCTATTTTTTCCTCGAAGCTGGCTAGCATAAAAGATGTGCTTATAATACTTCTTCTCTAGAATAAGGTCTAAGGAATTGAGTTGAAGCTCCTTCCTATCTTAAGTGTCCTGTCACAGTACTTCTCCCAGTGGTACTTTTACATTTTTTACCTGATTATTTTATTACTGATTATGACCCTCACTCAACTAAAAGTGCCAGAAGAGCAGAAACCCAGTCTGGTTTTGTTTGCCATTTTATTCCCTATACCTTGCATGGTTGTCTTGACATATTATTGATATTCAGTAGATATTTGCAGAAATAATTAATGAACTAATAAAAAAAGAATATATAATTCTTTCTCATCTATGATCCCCCAAAGAAATTATTAGTCTGACAAGTGTGCATATCAAGGAACAAAGATTTTAACTTTGGTGTCTCATCTACACCAAAGCTAAGTTCCAGCTGCAATACTAAAAGCTAAAAATAATAATATTGAAATATTAGAATCATTATTTCATTCATCTACATACACATTCCGTAGAAGCAACTGAACTTATGACCTTGAGTTTGTATGAAAAACTATATATGTCAGTGAGTCAGACATGTACCCAGACTACATAAGATTTAACATAAGAAAGCTGAGGGGAAGTTTCAGGTTAATACTTTAGACATACATAAATTTTACCACCTATAGGATAAGACCCATTCAAAGGGACAAGTAATTAGACTCCCCCACAGCAAACACCCATCACCCTGGTTGTCCTTGTTCAGCCTTTGAGCAGTTCACCTGGCCTTTCTAGATATAAAAGCCCATTTGTACACTGAGTTCACAGTGACTGCTTAGTTTTTACATAGAGATGATTGGAAAGCATGGAGTCAAGTCATTTAGGCTATTTAAAGGGTCAAAATTTTAGTACCAGAAGGAATTTTATGAATGTTCTAGTACAACTTTCTTTGCTATCTTTTTCATTTTTTCCCTTCTTCCTTCACTTTACTCTTTCTTATCCCAGAAAGGGTGAAATGATTGTCTTGTCCAATTATTCAGGGTTATGTCTAAAAGAATGGATTTAAGATGTTCAGAGAAAGAGTAATAGAGTTGTTAGTGAGTATAAAGGGTTTGTGTTAGAAGGAAATAAGCATGCATTTTAGCATAAGTTAGGAAATAAAAATGTTTTTAAAACAGTGCTGAAAGTTTCCATCATAAGAAGCTAAGAAAATAAAAAGCAATTTAATAAGCCCAATGAAAGCAGACTGAAAGGAACAATAAAGCTTTGGCCAGAAATTCATGAAGTAGATTATAAATGTATAAAACAAATAAAAGAAAGTCAAGTTTGATTTTCGAAAGTGATAAAATTGTGAAAAGACTGATCAAGATAAATAGAAAAGACACTGTACTAAATCTGAAAGGAAAAAATGGGACATCAATTCTGATACCATAAATATTAAAAATAGAATATTACTTTTAAAGTTATGCCAACAAATTTGACAGCTGGGATGAAATGTTTTAGATCTTTTAAAAATTTACTAAAACTAACACAAGAAAAAGTAGGTTATCTGAATAGTCATGTACCTGTTAAAGGAATTGAATCCATAATTTACAAAAGAAAATTTTTACAAACAGAACACACCAATTGAGATTTTTTCACTAATGAATTTTTCCAAACATTTAAGGATGATATAAAACAAAATCTTTTGCAGTCTTTCAGAAAGCAGAAAAAGAGGCAACTCTGAATGTG
The DNA here is from genome assembly GCF_009834535.1 of Camelus ferus. Lineage (NCBI taxonomy): Eukaryota > Metazoa > Chordata > Mammalia > Artiodactyla > Camelidae > Camelus > Camelus ferus. Next base: position 26,508,262 of record NC_045697.1, read on the forward strand.
ATACCAAACCCTAAGACCAATGTGAGAAATGATTAGTTTGATATGTCTCATAAACAAAGGTGCAAAAATTATAAGCAAATACTAACATATTAAACCTCAATTTTATCTTAGTAATAAAAGGCTAAATTAACATTTAAAAATCAACCAAGTAATTTACCACATCAGTGAAAGAAAAGAGAAAATACTATATGATTTTCTCAATAGATTCAGAACAAGTATTTGATAGAAGTAAATATTCAGGAAGAACTAGGAATAAGAAGAAATACAAAACCAAAAGCTAACATCATATTTAATGATAAAATTTCAAAGATTCTTCCTTGAGGTCAGACACAAGAGAAGGCTGTTACTGTTGTCATTTCTGTAACATTGTACTGGAAGTCAGTGCAATAACATAAGAAAACAAAGGTATAAATATTGGAAAGAAAAATTAAACAGTCTATTCCCAGATGAATACATCATAACTCAAAATTCTATAAAATATTTGAATTAATAAGATAAGGATGATGAATAAATGCAAAATGGCATTTCTATTTCTAAAAAGAGAATCAGAAAATGAAAATTAAACAAGTACTATTTATAAAGAACATCAAAAAATCAAAAATCAAGACATAAATCCTTAAAAAAATATGTAAAAGACTTTCATACAGAAAACTATAAGACATTACAGAGTAAAATAAAAGGACACAATTAAATGGAGAGTTGTACCTTGTTTCTGGACTGGAATACTCAACATTATTAAAATGCCTCTTGTTCTAACATGGATCATTATATTCTCACTATCAAGACCCAATATAAACTAAAACTACAGAAGGCCATTCTGTAAAAATTCATATCTTGATTCCAAAATGTATATGAAAGTGCAAAAACCTAAAGCAGGCAAGACAATCATGAAAAACAAGTCAGAAGACAGGTATTACTAGACTTCAAGATGGACTTTAAAACTTCAGTAATTAAGACAGGGTAATATTAATATAAAAATAAACAGAAAATGCAGAACAGAGAACAGAACATAAACAGTACAGAAAAGTCTGTACATTCTATTGTTAAGGAAAGGTTTTACATATAATATTGTATGTGTGACCACTGATTTGCCACAAATTCAATAAGGAAGAAGTCAATTATACATTTATTGAATATATGCTATGTACAATGTGCAGTAAATGTATAAGGAGGTTGAATAAGTCATAGTTTGTGATCTCAAGAAGTTTATATTTCAGATATATTTCAAACTATCTATGACAACTAAGGAGTAAGATAACAAGGCAAACCAGTTTTACCTAATGAGTATCCTGGAAGACATAATAGATAATAATTCAAAAATTATGAATAATATTTTATCAACAGAAAAGCTTATCTTGCATAAGAGCACAAGCAAATAGAAATTAGGTCAGCCTTTACCTAATGTTGGTCCTGAATAATATTCAATCTAGGAGTGTATGTTTCAGAAAAAGCAATTTAGAAATCAAACACTGGAGTATGTGAACAGTGAAGATACAGGATACACTACCAAGGCTTTACAATTTAATTTGCTAAAATGAAAATATAAAGTTTACTACAATATTTATTATAGATTTTCACAATAATTTTCATTTAATAAACTGTTTTCCCTTTTTCAGACCTTAGCTTGATATGTTCTGTTTGGTGCATACTTGGGGTCACACTCCCTTCTGGGGAAGTACAATGTTGTAGGACTGAACCAGAAAAGAATAACAGATGGTATCAGTGGTATTGAAAGCTATTTGCCAAAGTCATACATTTTATATTAGAAAGATCTAGAAGTTAAATTAATGAGTCATTATTCTGTTGTTTTAAAGTTCCCAGAGGCTGGTTTGAAATGAGTTTCCCTAAGCAGTCCCAGTGAAAATTAAATTTTACTATGACATTTTCCCCATTTCTAAATAAAAATAAATGCAGCACATCTTACTAAGCATCTTCTGAGACCAAATCCTCTGTGATGAACACCAAAAAAGAGAGAACTATGCACCGTTGAGGTTCCAGATTTTAAAATAACCTCTTTTAATCATTTTTCTTATCTGCAAAAGAAAGCAGCATAACTACATGATCCCTAAGGTCATGTTGTTTCTAAGTTTCTTCCAACTCTTACCTCACTTTCAGTCTGTATTTATATTTCTGTGGAAGAAGAAAGAGAATAACACAAATTAAATTTTAATCAGATATGTATGATAATGTAAAGTATGAGAAGAGAAAAAGATCATTTTATTAAAGGTAAACATGGATTAAAGTTTAGACTCCAGGCAAGTCATAGAAACAGAAGTGAGCTGGATGTGAAAAAGATGAAAAAAAAATGGCTTAATTTTGTGGAGGATGTATGTTGGAGACATCCTGAGAACTTTGGTTAAATACAGGTTTCCCCTGCTCTCTGAAAGTAAAGCCATCTTATGAAACTGTTCGTAAGCTGAAACAGCATAAAGCAAAGAAGTAATTACCTTAGGACACATCTTGCTAACAGATGCACAAAATAAATTGTGATAAAGCACAGATGCTCACTGGTACAGTTCAAAGCTACGGAGTTTGATGCTGAGATGCTGAGAGTAGTTCCTGGGAAAGAAAATTGGCAGTGCCACTCTCACTGCTTAGGGTGTGTGCTGCCTCTATAACTGACAGCTGCAAAACAAACACTCAACACTATTCTCACTTTCCACCTTTTTTCATAAAAGGGAAAATCCTCTTCGGATTTCTTCTAAGCAGTAAAAACAGATACTAATGTAAAGCTATAGTAAAAGTGAAGCAGCATAAAGCAAACTTTCAAAAAGCAGGGAATACCTGTAAAATAGAGTTAATTCAGGAAACACTTTAGATCTATAGCTGTGAAATTAGTCATAAAACTAATAGATAATAAATCCTTGAGAAAGAGTGTGGTATCAAGAAAGTTGTGTTTGACTTATTTACAAAACAGAAACAGACTCACAGACATAGAAAACAAACTTACGGTTACCAAAGGGGAAATGCGCAGGGAGAGGGATAAATTAGGAGTTTGGGATTAGCAGATACAAACTACTATATGTAAAACAGATAAATAACAAAGTCCTACCATATAAGGAACTATATTCAGTTATCCTGTAATAACCTTTAATGAAAAAGAATGTGAAAATGAATATATGTATATATATGCATGACTGGGACAATATGCTGTATGCCATAAATTGACACATTGCAGCAGACTATACTTCAATTTAAAAAAAAAAGTTCAAAAATAAACAAGAAATAGTGACGTGACAGAAATGACAATGCTGCAGTATCTACTGAAAATGTAATTTTTCCAATGTTAGTAACAGAACCACCCATTAAGAGAAAAGCTATTATCTTAGTCCAAGTTGGTGTTCAAATGGTTAATTATATGTTAGCTTCTTAAGGTAAAATCATATGCCAAGTGGTGTTATAGTCACAGTAAACAGACAGAGCAAGTCCAAAGCTGTCTCTGATGTAGAAAAGTGTGTATTTGTTAATTTGAGTTAAGCATGGTTAGATAGCTGTAAAAAATAAAATCCACACCCAGAAAAGAAAAAAAAAGAAAGTTGTGTTTGAAAAACCAAGCACAGTACTCCAGAACTTATTTATCTACTATAGTTGCAAGTTTGTACCCTTAAACAACATCTCCCCAGTTCCCCACCCCTCAGCCTCTGGTGACTACTATTCTGCTATGTTTTTATGAATTTAGCTCTTTCAGATTCTACATGTAAGTAATATACAGCGTTTGTCTTTTTAAATTTATCTCACTTAGCATAATGCCCTCAAGTCTATCCATATTGTCACAAATGGCAGGATTTCCTTCTTTCTCACAGATGAATAATATTCCATTGTGCATATGTATATATATATACATACATACACACAGTCATCATTCAGTATCCAAGGGGAATTGGCTCCAGGACCCACTACAGATACCAAAATCCACTGTACTGTAGTGCCAGAGTTGGCCCTCCTTATCAGCAGATTCCACATCCATAGATTTAACCAGTCATGGATTGTAAACATATTTATTGAAAAAAATCTAAATACAAGTGGACACTTGCAATTCAAGCCTGCATTATTTCAGGCTCAACTGTACACCACAGTATAGTGGTTACTGTTAGCAGTACTGTGTTATAAATTTCAAAGTTGCTAAGAGACTAGATCTTAATTTTTCTCACCACAAAAAAGAAATAATTATGTGACCTGAGAGAGGTGTTGGTTAACACTACAGCGGTAATCACATTGCAATATTATAAGTGTATCAAATCAACATGTTGTACACTTTAAATTTACACAATGTTAAATGTCAATTATATCTCAATAAAAATAATTAAAATTTAATTTCATTTTAAAAAACAGAATTTAATACTACTTTGAATAAATAGCAGTGCAAGGATAAGTAAATAACTGTGTTTCTCATCTTAAGCTTGGCTAGCAAGTTCTTAGACTATGTAGGGACAGTGAAGAATTTAAAGAATTGTCATAGGAGTAATATAGAGAGGATAAAAATATATTTTGCACAATAAAGTAAGAGGCAAAGAAGAGAGGGGAATTTTGTAAAAAGAGTAAGAAAAATATCAAGCAAGGACAAATCTGTTAAGTTTAAAGTGCCTGCAGATTATCTTAGTGGAGGTGTCCTGTAAGTCAAAATGGAAATTAATAAGACATGCAGGTTAAGACCATAGATTGAGAAGGCAGATAGGAATGAGTTCAAATCTCAAGTCTGTGCCATTCTAGCTGGGTGTCCTTGGGCAATTTTTACTATAAACATAACTGGACTACAGCTAGGGAAACTGTGTGAGAGTGACAGAGGAGACCACAGACACGAGCTGGCAGAAGGACCTAGTCTGGAGTAAGAACTGTGCAGGTCCAAAGGCCAAGCTTTTAAGGATGTACAAGGAATGAAAAAGGTACAAAAAGCAAACACATAAGACAGATGAGAGGAGCATTGAACAAGCAAAAGGATTTGGGAGTAAATGTCTATATGGAAGCAATGGGAAGGGAAACAATCTAGAAGGAAGCTACAGGAGGGAAAATGGTATCTTCAGCTTCAGGAAGAAAAGAACTGACTCAAAATGGCTAAAATATACCAGGAGTGTTTCAATGTAATTGTAGGAGAAGAGGCTATATAATTCTAAACTAAAATGTAACAAATGATAGAGAAATGAAAACTAGTCTATAGTAATGATTTAAGGAGGTCAGGCCAATAGTTTTAGCTTAGAAATTTGGAAGTTTCAAGCATCTGAAACCCACCTAACATTTGTATTGGTATCACATTGTTTTTTATATTCTATGCTTTAGAAAGTTAGTGGTACTTTAAGGTTACATAGTTTATGGCAAATATTGTATTTGATATTGTAAAATTTTGTCCTAAAGGGGATAAAAGAACAGGGAAAATGGACCATTTTCATGTGCTTACTCTATCTCTTGTATGGTAGTATCATTTACTTTAAGGCCCCATTGCCCCATGGCTAAACTAAGCATGGACTCCTGAGCCAGACTGCCTGGGTTTGCATCTGGCTCTGCAACTTTCCAGGTATATGAGCTTGAAAATGTCAATGCAGTGCCTTAGTTTTCTCATCTATAAAATGGGAGTAGTAACAGTGCCTACTCTCCAGGATGTTCTGAATCCCCAAGCTATTTGCTCACATTAACAAATTAAATTGCTTGCAGCATAATTCTTTCTTTACCTGTACGCTAAAAAAATTTAAAAACCCACCTTTTTAAAAAATAACAAGCCTAGTAAAAAATACACATACAAGTATATGATATACATTTTAGTACTTAACTTTTTGTGGTTTCTAATATGTATGACCAATATAACCATTGCTTTAAAATGTACCAAGTAATATAAATACATCCTATCAGGAAAAAAAAATCCTATAAATGATTTAAAACGTGCTGAGTAGTTAGAAAAGCACGTTGTACACAGAAAGCTTCCAATAAATGTTAGTTAATTTTAGATAGTTCACTTATTTCTTACAGTAATCCTTAGGCTATAAGTGTCTTTTAGCTTTTTCAATATGGCTTATTTAAAATTTTGATTCAGTGTATCATGTAAAGATATACTTGTTTGTAGATCTGCAAATTACTCTCCCAAATTTGTCACTAATTAGTTTGTCTGAACACTGAATGAAATAAATCTAAATATACCATGATAATTACTATAAGAACTATAATTTTGAATGACGTTAGCCCTAGTCTTCTAATACAGACTGTAAATAATGACATTAAATACAACTTAGGTTGAAATAATTACTTCAAATGTAGACAAATATGTGATATATACATAAAATATATATACACAAATGTATATACATACCCTACTGCTCAAATAAACAAACCTTTATTTGTTCATATAATTACAATTTTTATAACCCCAATTGCCTTGAAGGTGTATAGGTCCAGTTGATTAGAGGTCCCTTTAAAAAGGTGAGCACCTTTTAGGATTGAGCTAAGACCTCCAAGGATTAGGAAGTTGAATTCTTCCTAATAAAAGGAAGATATGGTATTTGAGTCTCTTAAAAAAAAAAGAGGGGAAGGGGAAGAGTAAATGAATAGGAGAAAAGAAAAAATAAACAAACCAGAGAGAACAAAACGCAACTGTAAAAAGTCTTTCATCCTGCAATGTGATCTTCTCCATGACCCTAATACCTTGCTAAATTCCATTTTAATTCTTGTGTTTTTAATTAAGATTTGTATTAAAGCAAGCAAAATTGACTCTGGGTAATTTAGCTAGAAAAATATATTCTTGAAACAGTTTTGGTAGTTTACAGAATCTCTGAAAAGTCTGAAGAAACTGGCTCAGAAAACAGGCAGAAATAAATAGAAGTCGAACACAGAATCACAGCCATACCACACCACAGAATCCAGCCCACTTACTGCTGCTTCCACAGACCACCAAAGGCTGCTTCATGCATGTGGCTGTCACCACTGGTCCAAGGCAGTGTCCACTGGTGCTAACACTGCTGAAAATGCAGGACCTGCAGCTGGCTGTCACCAACACCACTTGTAAAATAAATGAGTTCTTCGCTGCCTCTACCACTTTGTGCCACAGCTCATGGACATACACAACTGACTGGGAAAACCCATGCTTGATACTGCCCATACTTCAGCTGCCAGAAATGCTAGGAAAGCTAGTAGATGGGAATTAATCTCTTCATCAAAGGAAAGAGATCCTAACTTTTTGACAGAGTTAATTTTGTTGAAGACACTTGGAAAGGAAATGTTGATGTAAGCTAAACAGAGTTTGCTAAAGACAAATGTGACCATGAGAATGGACATCCTCCTGGAGTCTAAGGAAATCTTGGGAAGAACTTTGGCTACACCCAGGTAGCAGAATCAAGGGTTCAAAGTAATTCACTAGACAGCACGGAGCAGAGGGGCCTTATTGATATGTGGGATAGATACAGAGGTAAGTAATGGGTTTCATGAACCAGTTGGAATCTCTTCCTCAAGGTGCAAGCAGAAGGTAACTTTATTCTGTGTGGGTCTGTTCCCCTTTGAATTTTGCATGAATTTCAAGGTTTCTATGGCTTTCCCACTAACTCTCAAGTAGTATAACATCTAGTCCAATCTAATACCAAATCTTCACACTCTTGTCCAGTAACAAACGTCTTTATTTACTCAGCTTGGACCTGCCTTGAGCCTGCAGTGAGAAAGGAGGATTACAGAGAATGGAGAAGAAGCAGTCATAAAATACACCTTACTGCCTGAGCTACAATCTCAGGTAGTGCCCTCCAGGTGTCACAGATATGAAATCCCATTTCTTTCTCATAAAGGATCTAGTTGTGGGCCCTTTAGGGGTATCTATCTCCAGTGACAATGTGAGACTATGTATATCTGATCCCTTTGATGCTCTCTGGACACCTGAGCCCATCTAGAGGTTGCTTCATTCCTTGAAAAAAGGCCTGGTCAAGCAAGGTCCTATTCAAGACAACCTGTAGCTGATTTGCTTTTATGGGGTCTGCATATGACTCACTTCCCTTGTCCAAAGTGGTGCAGCTGCCTATGGGCCACAGCCTCACACAGCTTGTCTTTTCTAGGTCTGAATCAGGTGCCAGATCCTATATCCCACAAGCTACAGATGCCTATTTTCTTAGGTCGCATCCCTTAAAGCTTGAGATGGGGATTCAAGAACACTTAGTTTATTGAGTCAGTCTCTCAGGAGAAAGGGAGTGAGAGAAGCAGGACAGCGTAAGAAACGACGTGGTTTTAGCTGAAGACTCCTTTCAGCTGATCCCATGACGGTCTCTGGAGAAAGAACAGAATTGGTCCCAATGTGAGCAGGGCACACACATTTTGTACTAGTTATCACTGGCTGCAAGCGACCTCAGCCAGGGCCTGAGCATACAAGTCCAGTCAGGGGGCTCTGGGCAGGATGTTCACTGCACCTACTATGCCTGTTAAGCTTTTGCTGAGTTTCTCTCACTAGATTTGCAGGGCTGGGGAAGTACTCTCCTCCTCTCTCCCCATGTGGAAGGGCTGAGAACACACAGCACACTTCTCTCTAAAGAACTTATTATCCTTAGCCTCCTGAATGTTCTGATAAATCCCTAGTCTTCTTTCTGTTGGCCTAGCCTTGACAGAGCTCATTTCACACCCTCCTAGCTTAGCCCACTTTGCCATTTAACCACCTTGCCATGAGATCTGGAATACCTGGAACCTATTTTATTATTCCTGGCTTATGGCTGAAATTCTGAAAAATAGGTAAACTTGCATTTATCCTCCTCTTAACAACTCAACCTCTCAGAAGCAAGGAAAGGGAAAATCTGCTACTCTTGGCATTAGGTGGCAAAGGGAGGCTTAGAGAATTTTCTGCAGTCCAACAAATTCTGGATGTTTCCAGTAGGCCTCCTCTGTTCTATAAACCAGACAGCCTCGTTGATGTCTGCCTCCTTTTAGTATTTCTGGAGTTACATACAGCAGTTAATTTTAGCTGGAATTAACACAAATCATTCTGTAACAACTAAGGATTTTCTTCTGAAAGCTTTATAATTTTTTGTACTTTCTGTGGCAACTTAGCTGAATCCCTTATTCTCTCAGCTGGTGGTGACCACAGTGCTATGATCCTAGCTCAGGTGCAGACTTAATCAACACTTCATAACAATGGGCACCACAGAATTTCTCTTCGTCCTATCGGTCTTCCCTGTATAGCTCCTCAGACCATAACAGAATAAAAGCCTTGCTTAATATTTTCTTTACAAACACTGTAAATCAGCTATACTTGAATTAAAATTTTTTTTCTTTACATTTGTTGATCAGGAATGACAAAGGATGCTTTTGTCCAGTGCGACTGAGTAGCCCTCAGGAATCTATGTGCCTGTATTAGCAGTAGAATGGAATGAGTGATAACTCTGACCACAGCTTGCTTCAGAAGAGAGGGGCAATGGCCTTTTTGTAAGAAAGTCATTTGAGGCAATATCCACTTTAAAGGCAGCTACTGAAGAATAATTTGCTGATGCATTTTAAATAGCACTAATCTATTTTCACGTTTTTAGTTCTGCACAGTTGGCAGCCAATAGGTAATGCATTACAGAGCATTCCCAGTTTGTAGAACATGTATATTGTTTTCTGACGAAAATATGACAGGCAGAAAGAGTGCCTGAAAACTGAAATCATTCATAGCTGAATAACCAGATCTCTCTAGAAAGGTGGGGCATAATTTGTTGAACATATGGATAAGCAAAAACAAACCTGCAATAAGACAGTGGATAATTTCCAGAGATTTAATGCACAGCATAGTGATTATAGCCACCAATACTGTATTATAAAACTTGAAGTTGCTGAGAGACTAGATCTTAAATGTTCTCGTCATAACAAAAAATAATGTGACATGATGGAGGTGTTAGCTAGAGCTACAATGGTAATCACATTATAATATATAAATGCAACAAATCAACACACTGTACAACTTAAAGTTATACAATTTTATGTGCCAATTATATATCAATCAAAACAGAAGAATTATTGCAAAATTCTAGGATTTTCAAATCTATACTGTTGCAGTTACCAACAAAAATAGAATTTTCTCAAAAATTAACCTTTACATTTTTATTATAGATTTCTATCAATTTTTAAATGAGTAAAGGACAATCTGGAATTGACATATTTGTGTAATTGCACAAAAATGAATTTTAGTTAGGAGAAAAATTGCTACCCTAAAAGGCTAATTAAAAACTAGCTGAAAGGCAAATGCTGTTTTCTTCAAGATTTCTTCCTAGTCTATAAGACAAGCAAAGAGGCATTTAGACAACTGCTCCATTATTTCAGAATATACAGGAAACTTAAAGAAACAGAATAATGGCAATGAAATATCATTTAATAAAGGAGAACTCAGAGAGAGTAACAGTACTTTTTGTGAGGAAATTTAACTAAAGCTACACGTTGTCTTCTAGTTAGTAATAATACATTAAACACATAATTTCCTCTTTTATGGCTGAGAATATTGTTGACAGGAGCATTGAGTGATGCAGGAACTAAGAAGGATTTCTAATTAAAATTTCATTATAATAAGTAAATTACGTCACACAAGTTTAAAACTACCTTTCCTTTCTAAACTCTTTATAGAGCCTCTGAAGGACCTTGAGTATATGTTTAAAATCTTTGAATTAGCATTGAGACTGAGCATCAGGACTGATACAACATGGAACACTGTGGTGACTGAAGTAAAGCTATAGCTACCCATGTAATCTTTCTAACTTGCATTGGCTTTTTGGTAGACAAGACAAAATCCAGTGTTTTTCAATACCAGACCTCAGTTAATAGGCCCAGCAAGGGACAGCAGTGATAAGGGAGCAATTCAGAATATTTGGATCAACAGTTTGTATTTATGTTTTCTGGAGAAAATGATGCCCAGCTGGTAAAAATGATTCATAATTCCTAATACAGCAAGTTTGCCATGAGGGGCAGCAGGCTGGAAGAGGACAGTGTGTCAACAGGCCACAAATTAGAATTGCTAGGAGTGTCTTGGTCAGGAGCTAAATGACTAACAGTTATAGCAAAAAGGACACTTACTATGGCAGTTAACAACGGACATTTCCATGAAGAGAGGCAAAGGAAGGTGGACCAACCTGGGACCTGACACCTTGAAAAGTCGTAATCGTGAATAGGGTTGCTGCATTTGTCTTCCTACTTGAGCCTGGGACAAATTATCTTTGCTCTAAAAATGACCCATCTCTTTATTAGAGAGGAAAGGAAAGAGCTTGAGAAAATTACTAGTCAAGATGAGGACCTCAAGGAAGGACAAAAATGAAGGAGGTCATACAAACAACAAAAATAATTGCTTGGGAGCAAAAGAAAATTAGAACCAGTAAAAGAATGTGGTATGTGACAAAGAGGAGGAAGAAGGAACTACATGCTGTAGGGGATTTAAGTAGCACAAGAGGCCTCTATCCCAACCTTGGGGTGTTAGACTTGATCTTCTGAGGAAGCACCCACAAAACAAAAACTAGGGTTCACAAGAGGAATACTGGGCCTAGTCTTTGGAGTACTATGTTTTGTGATGGTCAGTGGCAGCTTGCCGGGTCCATGTTTTGTGCCCAAGGGTAGTCACAGCTGGTAACTGGAGGTGCAGGGTCCTCCTAGAGCAGCACTGTCCAAAAGAAATTCATTGTGAGCCACATATGCAGTTTAAAATTTTCTAACTGCTACATTAAAAAGAAGCAGGCAAAACTTACTTCAATAATACATTTTATTTAACACAATCTATCTAAAATAATCTCATTTTCAATATTTATTCAATATAGACATTATTAAAAAGGTAATTTAAATATGTTTTTACCTAATAAATCTTTGAAATCCAGTGTGTACTTCATAATTACAGTACATCTCAATTGGGACTAGTGACTTTTTGGGTGCTCCAGAGCCACGTGTGGCCGCTGGCTATCATACTGGACAGTTCATTCCTAGAGTGTGAACCTCTATATGGAGGTAGGTCAAACAAGGCTTGACTTTCTAATTCTTAGCTTCTCAATCCCACCTCACTTCTCCTCAGCAACCTCACTTAATCAAGTATTTCCTCACTCACATATATATACAACCATTTCTCCTCTGCTGACTCTTCTTCCTTGGGCTAGAAAAGTGCACAAGTCTCTCCCATACTTAAAAGCAAAGCAAACATGTTTAAGTCTTCATTCCCTTTTCTTCAATACAACCAGGTTTCCTCTGAGCAATGCATGCTCATTCTTTCCATTTTCTCAGACCTCACTCACTTCTCAAACCTGAGCTGGGGCATTGCACAAATCCAGGGTCTTTATCCCCAGAGAATATAATAGATGAAGTGCTCCTGGTGGTCATTTCTCAAGACACTGAAAATTTTCTTTTCTCTGTAATCACTCCACAGAACCTGGTGTCATCACAGTTTGCCTCTTTGTTGCACAACACAATGACATTTTAGTCCTTCTTTGTCCTAATCACTCAGCAGTATTTGTCCTCCTCTCTCTGTTTCCCTAACATCAACATCACTTGGTTTTAGTCCCTCTCTCGTGTTGCTTCTTCTTGGTCTCTTTCCAGGCTTACGTTTTTGGACTCATCTTTTACATTCTAATGCTTCTCAAGGTCTGTACTTCTCTTTCTCCTCACATTAAAAACTTTTATGAGCTCTTTTACTCATTCTTGTATCATCAGCCAGGACCTATTCTTCCAAATCTGTGTTTTTATCCCAGATTTCAATTCCTGATTACAAACCACATAGCCAGCTTCTTAATTTACATCTCTGCTTAGATATCCCTCAGGGATTTCAAACTTAACACGTCTGAAACATTATTCACCTTCTCCATCAGGAATACTCCTGAATTCCCTGCCTAATCAAGAGTACGTCCACCTACTCAGTCACTAGAATCACTTATCACTATTATTTATTCTTCTAACTCCGTTAACTCCACAGCTACTCAGCCACAGTATTCTGTCATTTTACTGACTTTATGTTTCTTGAAATGATGACCACTTTCCATTCTCCTTGTTGCTATTTTATTTAGACTATTGTCAAAGAGACATAATGGAAGAAGCATCTGATTTTTCAAACAAGATGAACATTTTTTCCTTCGTATCATGCTGTGAAAAATACATAAGATAATACATAATGAATGCTCGATATTCAACTATTAATAATCCCCTCAAAGGACTTGCTAATCGTCACAATAAATACAAGTCCCATGGTATGGCCCACAAAGACAATAATGATCTGGTCCTCAGTTTCGTAACTTCTACTTTAAAATCTTCTGTTTGTTAATGCAGGCCAACTTACTTTTTCTAGAAGCACCTGTGTGTTTTATTCATCATGCAGCCCCCTGATCTTGAACATGTTTCACTGCAGCAATTTATGATGGCTGCCTAAAAATTTTTATCTATTCCCAATTTTTGCTAAGCTATGAACTCTTACAATTCTTTCCCTTGACACCACTCACCCCCTCAGTCTTTATGTATTTAACCATAGTATTCAGTTAATAGAACTATAAATATATGTTCGATTATTTGTCTCAGAGGTCTTATCTTAGTGGTTACTAAGCCTCTCCAATGTAATAGACACAAGTATATAAAAATGAATGAATGAATGTGTCAGCCGAGGGGGGCTGAAGTGGGATTTGAGGAGGTGAGTGGCCCAACTGGAAAAATGTGTGAGGAGCTGCCATACCACGAAACAGACTGCACCAGGAGCTGACACGGAGTGAAACAGCACTTTATTCTGTTGCCACAAGGTGGTGCGCGTGGCGGGCGGGGGGCGGCGGCGGCGGCGCTCGGTACTTTCTTCTAGTTTAACAAGATGGCGCCCCCGTGGCGCCCTTGTCCTGCTTTTATTTATTTTCTGCCTGCACATGCACAGTGTTCATTTTCTTTGTTCATGAGGCTTACAGAACACCATTAGTGCATGCGTATCTCTACTTTTCTTTGTTTTAAAACTTATATAACCAGTGCATGCATACAATCATTATTTACCTCATACTATAAGGATGTTGTTGTGACCCTGGCCTTGGGCTGCACAGCCTACTCATTCAAGGCCACTGAAAGAATGATTTAAGGTAGATATTCTGTGTATGACACTAAAAATTTTAGGAATATGATTGACACTCATGGCTTTAAAAGTAAAGGCGGCATGATAAAGCAGCAGATGGTTATAATGATGACATGAAAAGACAAGATTTGGGTTTCTAAACAAAGATATGTTCTAGTATAATGATGAACAGACTCTTGGCAAGAATCTAAGAGGTCTTTTGGAGGACTGGAAATACTATTTGAGGTACTCATGAAGAGACGTTCAAACTAAAATTTAAAGGAAAGAGAAAAACTAACTTGGGGAAAATAGAGGGAACAAGGAAAGCTAAAAGACCAATTTCACCATTGTAAAAACTATAAAATAATTCTCTGGAGAAAGTAATAGGTATAATGTTACTTCTAGGTAGCTATGGGCTAAGAAATAGATGCTATAAGTTGATTAGGCTTGAAATTAATTCCTGGTATTTGCCTTGGAGGTTCTAGTCATTCATCAAAGTAGACTAGACTTGGATATTTCTATTAAAGCAAGAGAGTGTTAGAATAGCAGATAATCTAAAAACATAATTGTCTAGATATAAAATAACATACATTTGTAAGCAGCAATAAAATACCAAGATATTGCACTCATCCTACGTTAAAGAATCACAACTGAGAGGAGGCGATGGATATGAAAAACAGATATGTAGAGTCTACTGAAGAAGTTTGGAGAATCCAGATTGTAGGGACCTCTACTCCTCTTTGGGAAGTTAAGTCCAGGAAAGTAGCAAGAATCTAAAATTTTCCTATTGCTTGTGTGATTCAAGGAGAAAAGATATATATTAGAGAGTCTAAGCAAATGGGCTTAGGTCAGAATTACAGAAGGCATGTTTTCTGAGCAGGGTTCATGGAAGATTGAAATATTTTCTGCCAACAAAGTGAAGGTGCTTCACAGATCCAGGTGACTGGAAGGCCATGCGTAGTTGAGATGAAGAGGATGTAGCAATGACATTCATAAACTAAATTTCCTAGAGAAATAAAAAGGTATCATTGGGTATCAGTGTGGAGTCTTTACAATACTTATGCCACTCAGAACATTGAGAAACTGATGAGGATGCTGAACTAGTTAAGATAAAGTTTCTGCCTCTTTAGAGGCAGAAGGGGAGTTTGTGATAGAAATTTAGTGCAGTTAAAAACAAAAACAAAAACAAAAACAGAAGGTATTACATTTTTTGCCCCCTAGGATTATATACACTGCACTTCCAAGGAATTGGGTAAAAAACAGCCAAATAGAGTCTGGAAAAGAAAACATTCAAAGAAACATGATGGTTGTCTTCCAACATTCGAAGGAATTAAAAATGTAATTTCTGCTGGGTATAGTTTCAGGAGACAAATGATATTTTCAATGAGTGGAAATTATAGAGTGACATATTCTTGGTAAATTAAGCAAACAACCAATTATATTGGTGACAGTCTTTTAACAATGGAATGAACTCTGTATTGATACATTAAGCTCTGCCACTGGGACCTGGAAGAGAATCAATATGAAGGGCTATAGAAGCAAGTCTTCAGTTTGGAAGACAACAGTGTGCTAGTCTTTCTAATGTGCTATCATGATGGCATGAATTTTCACAGTATATCAAAGCCTCAGCACATGAAATAGAGACAGTTACTCTGACTAGGAAACTAAAAGAGTGCCAAAATAACAAGAATTTTAACCTGTATCTTAACAAAATATAAACCAAAAAAGGACTTGTGAAAATATGTAAAAACACTCATCAGCTTAGCAAGTTCTGTATGAACGGTTATGCCTTTTATGTTTTGCTGAAGCATTTATCCACCTCTGAGACTAATGTATGATAAGACACTGTCAAGGATAATACGAGTTCTGTCACACATCTATAGCAATAAAACTTGAAATTATGTGAATTCATTCTTGTGGGGAAAGTAATGACATGAGGAATTCAACATTCACATTGGGAAAAGGCTTTGTGAATAAAGAATGTTTGCCATTCTTGTCATGCTTTCCTAACTGTGACAAAGACATGTAGGTGACAGAGTTGTAACTGAGTAGTTAATTCTTTTGCATCTTATCAGCTCTTGACAATGGATGATTAAACACTTGGCTAATCACAAGTTATTTAATGAGAGAGTTTTTATATGATTTTTTAATTTAAGAGTTGTTAATTCAGTGGCTGCAGGGATCATTTTATGAGATATCTCATAGAAAATGTTTTAAAACCACTGAGATATTCACAAGCAACATTCAATTATTCATAACTGTGTCTCTAGCATTATCTTACCCTCTATCCTTATGGACACTGGCTTGGATAATCATCAAAATAATTACTTCTATCACACTGGATAGCAGGCATCATTAATTGAAAATTGTTGATGTAGAACAGCATCAATATTAGATCAACTGGTAGGAAATCTAATATATTCAATTAAAATAATTCATAACAAAAACACAAGCTAACAAGTATAAATAGGGATGAGGATGCTAACAATATTCATTTATCATATTTTAATACATTAAAGTTTATGCACACAAAGTTGATTTTTATATATGATTACTTTGATAAATGAAAAGAAGATACAATGAAAACATTTTAATTACTGGTGGAGGCTTTCAGTCAGTCATTTGCAGAATTAGCACTCAGAGCCTCAAGCTTGGTACAGCTAATAGAGTTGTATTTCAAATGCCATCAATAATTTCTTACAAATTTGGCTTCATTTGTTATTTGTTAGTTTATACTAAATGGTTCTTAAGCCACACATCATTCATAGACACTCAATATTACTCATGATTGCAAATGAAAATAGCACTGTAGGTACATAGCTACATAAAATGTCATAGCTACATGGAATTGCATGGTAATTCCAGAAAGTGGGGTTTTCAATATATTTTTATTTTATCTTTGTCATACCGTTTCTTGTGCTGAACAATACACTATATTAATGATATCTACTGTTCATGGAATGTATATGCTGTAACTATTTTAAGTGTTTTAAACATATTCTCATTTGATCCATACAACACATGATACAGGTACTATTTTATTCTAAGTTGACCACATGGAAACTGAGCATCAAAGAAGTTAACTAACTTGTCCAGGTTGTCTAATAAGTGGAGGATCAGTTTCTAAGTAGGATTTGAAGTCCATTCATGTCACCACTAATCTATGCTGACTCTTGTACATGGTCCTTGTACTTTTAAAAAGTTGCTTAAATAAGTCTTTCCTTTTTATTTTCACTTTTGGATGGATCCCCAGCTCTGAGAATGTTTATTTAATGCCTGAAGATTCTAGAAAGAAACATCATACCATCCTTAGCAAATTTAATTGGTAGCCACTAAAAATCAGGTTAATGACCTTTAGGCTATCACTGACCTTGAAAGTATATAAAGACTTGAATATTGATTAGGAGAGTAAATATTTCTTTAGGAAGAAGAGTAATTTTAGAGTGTAGTAGTCTCTTTCCCTCTTTTAACTTCATAGTACGGTGGGATTACTTCCCTTAACCGAATCCAAGGATACCAACTAGTTTCTTGCCACATAACTAACCACCACAAAATTTAAAGATGGAAAATAACAGCCATTGATTTTGCTTTTAATTATGTGGCTCAACCATTGGGGCTGCATTCAGTTGAGCAGTCCCTGGTTTCAGCTGGACTCATGCCTCTGCCTTTAGCTATGTGACAGATGAGAGGGCTGACCTAGGGAAAGTTCAGCTGAGATGGCTTATGTGGATTCCATGTGGCCTCTCACCCTCCAGCTGCTTCGCCCATACTTATCCACATGGCAGAGGTGATAGGGCCCCAAGTGGGAGAGTAGAAATATGCAAGGTCTTCCGAGTACTAGCCTTGGGACTAGCCCAACAATGCTTTTTCCTGCTCAGACTAAGTCCCTTTTTAAGGGTGGAGAAGTAGACTCAACCCTCTGATGAGAGGGGCTGCCAAGTCATGTTGCAAAGAGTGTGGGTACAGGAATAGTAGAGAATTTGGGCCATTTTTGCACTTTACACCCTCAAGTGAAGTGTGCTCTGAAAGAACCATCCAAAGAGTTTGGCCTGTATCTTTTGAAATGCTGAAAATTCAGAGCCTGGCACACGACTCACTGATGGAAAAAAATAAAATCAATGCTATAGGAAGAGGAAGAGAGATGACTCCAGAGGAAGAAAGCCCTACTACCTTGTTTGTAGTGACAAGTAGTCATGTTTTCTGTGGGACATGCATAAACCCCTCAGAGTTACACTGAAAGTCCTCTATCCAAAAAGACCTCCTTCAGGTGAGCCTCCTATGGAGTGGACTGCAGAAAATAAAGCGCAGAGGGGAAAATATAAGTAGCTAGATAGCAAAGACTTTTGGTCCTGCTAAAAAAGTATAGTCAGAGGAACTCAATAGTTTGTATCTTAGAAGAACAACAACCAAAAAAAAATTTTTAATCCACAATATAGAATATAAGTATTGATGACTGTCGCCCACACAGCATACCATACTAGATTACAACTCCAGTAGTCAAGTAAAATTTTTTTGATCCTGTATGTCTTGTCCCTTAGGTTCAATATTGGAGGTCTGAGGTAACAAAATGAAACAAAATGATTGGAGATGAGGACTAGGTCAGAAGAGCAAGGGTAGGTACTGAAGAAGCCAGCACATCAGAAAGCAGCTAAGTGACACTGTGCAACCAGAATGCCACCATTTCTTACCACCTCTACCACCACTGCCCTGGTCTGGGGCATTAACTCTTAAGAATTATCGCATTAACTTCCTCCCTGCTTTTACCCTTGCCCACTACAGTCTATTCTTGACACAGCCAAAGTGATTCTGCTCAAAATAAAGTCAAACCATGTATTCCTCTGTTTAGATTCCCTTTCTCTTAGACTAAAAATCAAAGCCATAAAATGGCCTGAAGGCCTAGAGCAGACATAAAGGTGTGCCACTCAGATCTCCCTTAGAAAAATAACTTGACATCCAGCTGCTTATATTAGCTGATGGCTTCTAGCTGAGGGACATCAGTATCTGCTGCAGCATTTAAAGCCCCACTCTTCCCAGGTAGTCCCCAGCCAATGACGCACATACAGTGGGGGTACTAGACCTGGCTATCTATTCCTGCCAAATGCAAAACTACTCTTATAGGCCATCTTTGCTCTGAACCATTAGTTTGGCTGAGAATATACCAAATATGAATCACAATGAGGTTGTCCCTGTTCAATTCTGTCTCCTTTCCTCTTGCATTTCACAGGTGTTAGATTTGCATTGCAGTCTGAAGCCTGTCCCTAACCAATTCTGCCTCTTTCTGCCTCTTTTTTAAGATATAGAATAATTGATTTACAATATTATATTAGTTTCCGGTGTACAGTATAGTGACTCAGTATTTTTACAGTTCATACTTCATTAAAGCTATTACAAGATAACAGCTATAATTCTTTGTGCTATACAATATATCCTTGTTGTTTATGTATTTGATACATCGTTTGTATCTCTTAGTCCTATTCCTCTAATATGCCTCTCCCCCTTCCCTCTCCTCTTGGATAGTTTGTTTTCTATATCTATGAATGTTTTGCTATATATATTTGTTTATATTATTTTTTAGATTCTACATATAAGTGATATGATACAGTGTTTGTCCTTCTCTGACTTATTTCACTAAGCATGATATTCTCTAGGTCCATCCACATTGCTGTAAATGATAAAATTTCATTCTTTTTTATGGCTAAGTAATAGTCTAGTATAGATATATACCACATCTTCTTTAGCCACTTGTCTGTTTATGGACACTTGGATTGCTCTCATATTTTGGCTATTGTAAATAGTGCTGCTATGAACATCGGGGTGCATGCATCTTTTCAAATTAGTGTTTTTGGGTTTTTCCAGGAATGGAATTGATAGGTCATATTGTAGTTCGATTTTTAGTTGTTTGAGAAACCTCCATACTGTTTTCCATAGTTGCTATACCAATTTACACTCCCACCAACAGTGTACAAGGGTTCCCTTTTCTCCATATCCTTGCCAACACTTGTCAATTGTAGACTTTCTCATGTTAGCCATTCTGACAGGTGTGAGGTGATGTCTCATTGTTTTGACTTGCATTTCTCTAATAATTAGTGATGTTAAGCAGTTTTTCATGTACTTGTTAGCCATCTGTATGTCTTCCTTGGAAAAATATCTATTCGTCTTCTGCTCATTTTTTTGATTGGCTAGTTGGGGTTTTTCTGATACTAAGTTGTGGGAGCTGTTGATGTATTTTGGATATTAGTCCCTTGTTGGTCATATCATTTGCAAATATTTTCTCCCATTTGGTAGTGTTTTGTTTTGTTGATGGTTTCCTTTGCTATGCAAAAGGTTTTAAGTTTAATTAGGTCCCATTTGTTTATTTTTGCTTTTATTTCTAATAAATGAATTTAGCAATGTTTCAGGATATAAGATTAAGATATAGAAATCTATTGCTTTTCTATACACTAATAATGAGCTATTAGAAAAAGAAAGTTCAAAAAATCGTTTAAAATCACATCAAAAATTATTATAGAACCTAAGAATAAACTTAACCAAGGAGGTGAAAGACCTGTACTCTGAAAAAAATAAAATACTGATGAAGGAAATTGAAGATAACACAAAAAAATGGAAAGATACTGTACACTCCTGGATTGGAAGAATTAATATTGTTAAAATGGCCATACTGCTCAAAGCAATCTACAGACTTAATGCAATTGCTATCAAAATACCCATGACAGTTTTCATTGAACTAGAACAAATAATCTTAAAATTCATATGCAACCACAAGAGACTCCAAACTGCCAAAGCAATCTTGAGGAAAAAAAGAACAAAACTGAAGGTACCACTCTCCCAGATTTCAGACTACACTACAAAGCTACAGTAATCAAAACAGCCTGGTACTGGCACAAAAACATACACATACTTCAATGGAACAGAATAGAGAGCCCAGAAATAAACCCATGCATCTTTGATCAATTAATCTACAACAGAGGAAGCAAGAATATACAATAGAGAAAAGACAGTCTCTTCAATAAGTGGTTCTGGGAAAACCAGAATGAGATTAGAACATTTCCTCACATCATATACAAAAATAAACTCAAAATGGATTGACGACCTAACTGTACAACCTGAGGCCATAAAACTCCTAGATGAGAGCATGGGCAGAACACTCTTTGACATAAATCTTAGTAATATTTTTTGGATCTGTCTCCTAAAGCAAAAGAAATAAAAGCTAAAATAAACAAATAGGACCCATTCTTCATTTTTCATTCACAGGATGCTGCCCCTAATAAACTTCTTGCACTCCTAACTCTGTATCAGCATCTGCTTGCTGGAGGACCCACACTGACCATGATCTGGCCTTTGTGTTTCTGTGACCTTATGTCTCCTACTTTCCACCTCACTCTCTCTACTTTACCTTCACTGGCCTCCTCATCACGCTCTGAATGTGCCAGGCCCTTTCTCTGTCTCCTCTGCCCACATATTAGCATGGCCAACTCTTTAACATTATTCATATCTTTATCAAATATCAATTTCTCCACAAGGCCTACCGAAACTAATCTGTTTATTTCTGCAACCTGACACTCTCCTACCACCATGTTTAGTACTTATGTTCTCTCTTACGCTGCTCAGCTTTTCCCATTTTCTTTAACATGTAAGCTGAATTTAAGCTCCTTATGGGTAGAATCGCTATTTGGATCACTGAAATATCTCTAACGCTAGCATGTGCCTGCCACGTCACTATTTTTTTTTAATATTAAATTCCTTCTTCTGTGCTATAGATGCAGCCTTCTTATTGGAGTGTGGCCCAAAATGGGAAAAGGAAAAGCTCTGAACTGAATAAAAGGTAGAAACTTTAAACCAAAAAGATTTTCAACACCTGTAATTGAGATCTGATTTACCTGAATGTGACAGGAAGACTGTCCAATTATCAAGATATTGTCAGGAACACATGAAGAAGAATTAACAGGACAGGAGTGTTGAGGAAAAAAAATACTTGCTTTCTGCTTGTATCCTGCTGAATCCAGTTAGTCCAATATATAATATCATACACAAAACAACTACATTCTAATCAGATCTGTGGTGCGCAAGAAATAAAATATAAAAACGAAAAACCTACAGTTAGAGAACTGAATTTAAGTCTAACCAGAAATGACTAGTTGGGCAAACTAAATGGATTTGTCTTCTCTCTGACAGATTTCTCACCTACAAAATGGTAACAGTTAAACTTAATTCACAGGGGTCTTGTGTCACCCTAATCTACTCAAAATAGAGAAATGTAAAAGTAACCTGGAAACTATGAAAATTGTCATGTTGATATAATTTGAATTCACAAAGAAGTGTTTTTTCTATGATTATTCTCTGATAAATATTTTTGGCTGATTTAAATCCAGAGCATGACAACTTATTAACAATTCCAACAAGTATACAGAGAAGAAAAAGGGAAAGAAATTGAAATAGTTTCCTTTATTAGATGTTTGTTTTACTTCTGGATCATCCCACCCATTTTTTTTTTTTTTTTTTTTACAAATGACCCCTATCTACCTTAAAGATGACAATGGAAAATAAAGGAAAAACTCCTCACTCTTTTAGAAATGAGAATGAATCAACTCAAAACCCTGCATATTCATTCAAGCAGAATTACTGAAGAGCACAAGATCTTTTTTTTTTTTCAAAAGGAAAAGAATTAAAAGACAAATCAGTGATGTGTTACTTGGAAGACATGAACAAGGAAGATGGACTTCCAAAAATATAGAATTTATCACCACTATTTCAAAGATGTTTTAATTAAAAGGTAAACTCCAAATTAAGGTATGACTTGTATAGGCTCAGCCAATGATAATCATTTGAAGAGGAATAGACAGTTTGATATGTTTGAAGGATGGCTGTAACTCTTTGTTTCTACTCACAGTTTGAATTGGGTGGTTCTGAATAGATGATAAAGTAGTATGAAAAAACCAAAGTATAAAGAAATGTGCATGTTAGGTTGCAGCAATTTATTTTTGGCTGTTTCATTACCTTAGTGATAATCTTGCAAGGTATTTAAATCCTGTTCATTTCTAAACACAATATTATACTCATTATAAAACAGACACACCATTTCACACATGAATTCTTTTGATGGTTTGATATTTTACTAATATTCACATCCCTAAACCAAGTCTAAATAATAAAATGACAAAGAGATGGGTAGAAAAAACTTGTTCACTGATTTCAGCTGCTTCAGTTAGTCAGAGTCTATATGTTTGATTCTTTTCCTGAATTAACCAGTGGTTAATGAACACAACTAATACAAGCCAACATAAATAACTGATGGTGATAAATTATCTGACTTATCTGGGACCATTCTGACTATTTTAAACCAATAGTCCATTCATTATTAACATCAGCACAACAGTGGACCAGTCTAACAGCACATTTACTACTACTAGAAAACAACTGAATTGTTAGGAATGCCAAAATATTCTAAGTTGGATCAAATTCTTTGAGCATACTATTTACAATAACTTCTTTGAACAAAATAAATGATGTCAAAGACCCAAAAGTATTCATCCTAATAAGGACAAATAACAAAAAGTCACAAAGTATCCCACATATAGTTTAGAGTTTTCATAAGTGTATGTTTAATGACAGTAATCTCTTTTCCTCCACAGAAAAACAGCATTTATGTCTTTCAATAGCTGGGCTTGAATGATCTTATTCAGCTTTTTGATTTAATTTAATCTGGTCCTAAGAGCAAGTGAAGAAGTTCCATCACAGCATGCAATAAAGTTCCTTATACTTCACTCTCTTGAGGTATATCTCAAGTCCCACTCCATCCAAAAGTCATTCCAATGTATTCCAGCCAATTGGGGAGCACCTACTGTGTACGAGATCTGACTCTACTTTCAGGATAAATGAATAGTGATATAAATTACCTGCCTCCAGAAAACATACACACCTCGGGCCTCAACTGTCTCATGAAGATTAAGAACATGGAACTTGGAAAGAGCATCTAACTCTGCACTGGAGAGAACAGGTCAAGGAAGACAGCACTGAAGAAATGACAGTAGTGATGTGTAATCAGGAACAAGAGTAAGGTGAGCAGCAGCAGTTTGTGATCAAAGAAGAAGAAAAGAGATGGAAGGAGGGAGATGAATTTCACTGTGTTTCAGTCTATGCTGGATTTAGAATCTCTCCTCTCTGGGCTTCTGCTCTGTTTCCCTCAAAGAGAAACAAACAGTTGTAGCTTCCCATTGTTATAAAAGAGTTCCACGGTCTATTGCAAACCATATTGTCAATTCTCTGTTTCTCCATCACTCTCACTCAGTACCCAGCACAGCACTGTGCACAGAGAATGTTCTCAATAACCAATGGGTTAAGTGAAAATGGAAATTTCAGAATAGGAATTTTTAAAGATTGTATATCACCTTCAAAAAACCACTGTGAAGACACATTCAATCTACATCTTTATACAGATCCATACCAGTAGGTATTTCACCAACTTCTTCATCTCCCTTCCTTTCCTGTTGTCAGAACAGCATGAGGATTTTGTGGATACTGACAGAATTGAGTCTGTGATGCTAATTTCTTAAATAAAGTTTAACAGAGATCAGTGCCAAACTGCCTTTGTTGCTTCCCCAAAGTACAGAAAGGGCAATGTGGCTTAGGGATAAAAATTGACCATTTTTCACCCCAAAATTATTCTGTCATTCCATGTTGAATGAAGCAGTTCTATTTTTTAAAGTTATTTGTAGACACTTTGAAGAGAAAAGATGCTGTCAACGTATGTTAGCATCGATTTTTTTTTTTCTGGCATAAATGCTGAAACTGGAAAAGTAGATATTAAAAAAAGACATATCTCTAGATTTGATTTTTGCTTTTTTTGAGGTTTCTGTCTGACATTCAACCTTTTTCAAAGCAATTACAGTAACAAAATAATATGCTTATTAAGAATGTATTCCCTTTTAAAAGATTGGTTTTTCATTTGAAGAAGGAAAAGAAAGGATTTTAAACAGAGAACCCAGTGCATAATATTTTAAATTAGAATAAATATTTTAAAAGGTAGCCACATTAGCAAAGTTTTCAAATTATGCCAAAACATGAGAGCATGTTGTAATTCTAAAAATGCAGAAATTGCTGCCTTAAGTGATATGCAAATAGACTTATAATTCAGGTATGGCCTTAAATAACATTCATTTCCCTGAAACTCATAATTAGGTTAAATACACCATTATCATTCACCTTGAGGTCGGTTAAGAAAGTACAGGTTTAAATAAAAAAATTAACATAGGAAGTTACTCTTGATGTTAAAAAGGGGAGAAAAAAAATCCCTAACATTGATATTGAAAATGAATGTATCCAGCTGCTATATGAGGAATTCTCCCTTTCCAGGCAATCTCCTCAGACCCAGATTCATCACTGATAAAATCAGGTCACTTCCAGCTTTTCAGAATTTGAGAATTCTATAAGTAATGAATCTATGCCCTTTCCAATAACATGACTTTGCACTAAGACCCTCACTTGGTTAAGAAGGAAGGGAAAGAAGCACATATGGAGTCTTTTTTACTTCTCTTTCTCTTTTTCGCCTGCTCTAGGGCTCTGCCAAAGGGCCGGCTGATGATCGATCCTTGCACTTAATAGGTTCTTCTAAGCCAAGAACCTGTTCTCTACTTATTCGAACATGGAAGGTTATGTTGGTAGAGCTGACTGTGAATCCACATCCTGAGCAGTTGACATAGCCACAGCAGGACTGCCTTACTCACTAACCACAGTTAGAGAAGCTGAACCAGAGCACTCAGGTATGATGGAGCCAGCTTCTAGGAGGCTTTATGTCCAGACTGTGCTTGAAATTGATTCCTGCATTAAAGGCATGGAAGCCCAGCCCACTGATATAATTAGGTCCAGTGACCAGACTAACAACTCTTTTTTCTTTCTTTAGAAAGGTAGGTCAGAAGATGGGCAGGGATTTCTTTGAGAAGTTGAAGGAACTTTTGAGAAATTCCCTTCTCAAAAGACTGAGACAGAAAAAAGACAAAGAAGAGTTAATTTTTCTACCTAATATTCTAATGTTAGTTTAACTCAGCATTTTCCAATATGTGTTTCAATATAATAGACACATCTTTGAAAATCCATGGATTTTTCCATTTCACTTAAATTGTGATGTCATTAGCTTTTAATGTGTTAAATCAGTGGTTTTCAAGGTTTCAGGAGGAGAGAGAATAGGTAGAACAATAAAGCCATTGATTGTTAGACTAGGCCAACTTGTTGTAGAAGTTTTTAAAAAAGTGGTTAGAGAGAATTTCAAAAATTGTGAAGTTGTATCCCCGAACAGACAGAAGGCTTTGGGCAGAAAGAGGGAAAGAAATAATGCCAGTAGACAACTGTAATTAGCAGCTCCATGTTCCATGTACTTTTCAAGAACTTAATACATACTGTCTCACTTAAATCTTTATAATAACTTTCTGATATTATCTTCAGTCTACAGTTATGGAACTGTGGAAACTAAGGGAGAGGATTTAAGTAACTTGCTCAAGTTTACACAGCTGTAAATGGCAGAAGGTGAGTTCAAACTCAGGAATTCCAGGTCAAGAGCTGATGTTTTGATGCTACACTCTTCTACTTCTGCTATTCTGCACAGAGTTCTGACATACTTTTTCTCACTTTCAACAACTTCATCTTCACAGGGTCAAACTGTAGGTCAAAAGGTAGGAAAGGAGAAGAAAATGTCATACAATGGAAGTCTCAGAGAGATTAAGGAGAAGCTGCCTAAAGAGGGAGTCATATACCTGGCTTCATGTTTGGAAATCTGGAAGGAGACCACCTTTTCCACCAGGGGAAGAAAAAGTGCCCCTGTGCCTTCATGGGCAGCCACAGTGATATGTAAATGTGTCACTGACATTTAGGCACAGAGATGGCTTGAGTTATACTTCTCTGTGGCGTCAAATCAGTGCAGAAGTCCCTGCATGTGTTAGAGGGGAAGAGAAAGACAGCTGAGTTAAGAGGAGTTGAAAAGAAAGCCATAGGACTTCTCTGACACAAGGCAATGTGGCTACAAGACTGAGAGACCAAATGCTGGCTGAGACTCAAAGATCTGCAGTGTCAATGCAAATCAAAGTGAGGTCCAGGCATCAAGGATTTTGACCACACCAGTAGGGTGGACCATGGGTACACCAGCACAGATGACAGTGGTGAATTCTAGCAAACAAATCAGTGGACAGACTAAAGGAAAAGTCAAGTCCACTGCTTAAGACCACTTATGGGTCCAAGGTCACAATCCCTACCCCTTGGTATCATGGACACCAGTTAAGTTCCTTCTTGATTCCAGGTATGTATAGGATTGGATATGGAGGCCAGAAGAGTCTCTGAATTTCTGAATATTTACCAAAAAGTGTCTTTGTCTGTCAGAAATTGTTTTGAATTGGGAAGATCTGAGATACAGTGAAGATAACCTGATGTACAGTGTTCAATTTGCAAGCAGCAGCTGCAGAAAACACTAGTTCTGTATGTTGTTAATAAAGATTATTGAGAAATTTATTTTCTTGCTGCGTAAGATTCAGAATACTGAGTTGAAAAATACACAGGTTTTCATGGTATAGGAATTCTCAGAAACTTAAATTAGGGTCATTAGCAGTGTGAATCTGAGAGCAGATTATATAACTTCAAGTTTTAAAATGTCCCAAACATTTTTTCCATGTTAAATTTTCCATATTAAATTTTTATGTTAAATTTTCCATTTAGTATAATTAGCATTTCACAGAACACTCTTTAGGAAAAAAATGGTTTGTTTCAATACAAGGGATCTATGTGATTATCAAACACAAAGGCAGGATCCAGGGTAAATATGGTAACTCACACACAGTCATATACACACATACAGGAGACTGACAGTGAGAGAGAGTTCTAAATCTCCTTGCAGAGTAAGCATTCCACAATTACTTATTAATATTTTAGTGACAATTACCAGACCTGGCAATCTTATTCTACTCATCTGCATCATATATTCATTTTGTGCTAGACAGTGAGACAGTACGGTTGTTTTTTTCCCTTCAGATAAATTGTCTTGCACATGGCCAACTGAGTACAATTAGATATATTAAGATGGTTTAAATTTTGAATTAATATTTGTTGAGAAAAGCTAAGCAAGCTTTCTTCCCTGGGTGCTCACATTGTTCACTTTAGTACAGAGAATCCGAGGCTGTGGGATATTTTTCCCAGTGTAGACTATCATTTATTACTGTGTACTAAAATTTTATCTGAATATTTTCCAGTAAAATCTAGATGACCAAAATAGGATCTAATGCTAAAATCCACATATTTTGACTCTTTTTTCTAATCTGCATAAGTTGCACCTGAAAAATTCAGTTGTATAAAATAATGAACATTTTGCTCCTTAAACCCCTCTTTTAAGGCTGTTCCATTTTACCGGATTAATCAATCTTCAGGGACATCACTTTTAACTCTCAAAACAGGTGTTGCAACACAACAGGTAGAAAATCCATAGCACATTATAATCAGTTATTCTGAAATGATCCTAATGTTGTACCAACACAAATAAGCTGTTTAAATCATTTTTAGCAGCATCTGTTGCTAGTGGATTTAATACCTGATTGTTGGATCAGGATTTCTAAATCCTTTCATCCAGGAAAAATACTAGGACCTAGTTAAACCATGTGTCAGATAAATCCTTATCCTAAGAGTCCAGGTTTCACCTGGGGAGGTTATCATCTTTGTACCCTTTGTTAGCTCATCTCTTTCCAGTTAAAAGAAGCAGAGTCACATTCTGGTTACTTTAAGTCAGGGAGGCACATTATAAGTAAACATAGAAAAGCAAGGAAAATCACACTGCCTGGAAGTGTATATTACCACTCAGAAATTAGCAGTTTACCCAGATGTCCAAGAGCAGCTGTGATGTCCTTGCTGAAGAACTTGACTCTTACGGATACATGACTAGGTCTCTCCATTCTAATGCTTAACCAGTTAGTTGGCTTATGCACCACTCTCAATAACTGGCACTCTCTCTGTATCTCACAGTCAAGCCCCTAGAGAGTGGATTAGATGAGATGAGATAAGATGAGATGAGATGAACTGACAATTGAGCAAGCCTCTCATATTGGGCCACATCATAATCTCTGCAAATCCATGTCTGTTTACATACATAAATCTACTCTGGCTTCAAGTAAACCCTATCAGGAAGGGAGGTAACATTATAAGATTTCCTCAGAAAGAAATCTAGGAGCTGTAAGCACTGTGAACCTAATAAATTCTTTTTCAGTGCATCTTAGTGTGAAGACTCTTTCAAGCACTTTAAATGATATAAGATCTTAGCCCACCTTTAACAAACACACTAGCCTGCCACAGTTCTATAGATGTCAGCAGAAGACACATGATTCCTGAATCAGAGACAATGGCAGTTCATTATTCACAGCCACTGCTATGTACCTCTTTGCCAAGCCACTATTCCCATAGGGCAACAGGAAGAGGGCAAGGGAATATCTGCACAAGAAGAATCCCAAGCTTAGGAAACCTGAATCTTTTCCGGGCAGTAAACCTGCCTGAACTTTTCCCCAGAGGGAGACACTGTCTTTATTATACCTGCTTTAATATGAATGTTTTTGTCCCTCCAAAATTTATATGTTGAAATTCTAATGCCAAATATGATGGTATTAGGAGATGAGACCTTTGGGAGGTGTTTAGGTCATGAGAGTGGAGCCTTCATGAAAGGGCTTAATGTTCTTATAAGAGACACCACAGAGATCCCTCACCCATTCCATCATGTGAGATACAATGAGAAGTCTGTAACTGGAAAGAGAGCCTTCACCTGATCATGCTGGCATCCCAGCCTCCAGAATTGTGAGAAATAATTGTCTGTATAAGTCACCTCATTTGTTTATGGCAGCCCCAATGGACTAAGACAATTTTGGACAGTAAACAAACCTGAAGTTTGCTGCAGAGAGAAACAGTATCTCTGTCTTCCAGGACTATTCACTAGACAGACATCCTTGAAGGGTATTTCAGAGAAAAAGGCAGTGAGTGCCTCTGCTTCTAAGACATGCAGAAATACAAAACTGTTTCCCAGAAGGAGACCCTAGCTCAAAGGATACTACACACGATTTATATGAAGAGGTATAATCAAACCGAAATAATATTGCCAACAAGAAATATTTGAGTTACATATGAAAATTAAAAACACCAAGTATAAAGTGCTCTTTTCAACTCAGAGTCACTGGAGGAATCCATCTATGCTTTTGCCCCATTCCAAGACCTCTACAAGATTCTGCCTTAAACTCATTGCTTCTTTTGTTTAGTGATTTTATGACAAAGTACTGAGAAAATAGACAGCCTGTTCTTCAAACACCCAGGGTCTCCATAGAGATAACTTGTTCCCTACCTATCTTAGCAACATTATTTCCTTCTTCATCTTTTCTTTTTCCTAAATTGCTAAGAGATATGAAAAAAAAAAAACTCTACTGCTCTCAAGAACAGAGAAATCACTGCAAGATTCCTCCATCCCAAATATTTACTAGTATTTTTCTCTTAGGAAAGCCCATTTGCATGGCTAAGAATGGACACTTGAGGAAAAAATAAATAAACATCCAGAAAGTAGCAGGATTTCATCAGGGTGTTTGTTTTGCTTTGCTTTGATTGTATTTGCATAGGCACATGTGTTATATATTTCTGATTTCAAGATAATAACTGATTTTGGCAGAGACTTCATGCCTATCCAACATCTATTTTCCCCCTCTTCTATTATAATATCAGACCTATTCAGACCTTTAAGATAACCAGTCACAGGAATACATTACTTGGCTTTTCTTGGAGCTACACATTGCCATGAGGCTAAGGTCTGCCGGGACCTTATGATAACGATAGAAGCACATGTGCTGGAGGAAAATTGGGGAAGACTCTGTGAGGGAGCTGACTCTGCATGGAAGTGTGCTCTTTTCACCTTTCCCTCTACTTTATCACTGCTAATGTGGATGTGAGGACTGGAGCTTTTGCAGCCCTTGCAAAGGATTGTGGACCAAGTTAGAAGTAGCCTGGGTCCCTAATGACTTTCTGAAACCATTTTACCAGCTTTATACTCTCTATCTCCAAATTACTATTATATGAGACCATAAACAAACAAACAAACAAAAATTTCTAATGTATTTAAGTCACTATGTTTTTTGTTTGTTTTTGGAGGGGGGTATGTTTCATTCTTTGCAGCCCTAAATAACTATGTAATAATCCTTACAGAAAATCTGGAGAATATATTAAAAAAAATACAAGAAAAGCAAAACCACCTGTATTTTCGACTCAGTGGCAAAATTTATCCAGATTATCAATGTGTTATAAATGAATGAATCAAAACATCTCTAGGAACATCTATGAGGAAACAAGCACTTTATATTTAGAACTTTATTTTAATATTTATTTTTAACTTACTTTTTAAGCAGATCCTATTCTTGGCTTTAGAAATCAAGGATCTAATTTCTACTCTGGAGGTCCTCAAAAAGGTCCATGAGCTAAAAATACCATCACATGAGATTTTTGCTAGGCCTCAGGGTTTCGTGGTGTGTCTAATGCCCCACATTCATAGATATTTTATTAGGAATATAATGCAAGCCCATGATACATTCAAATGATACAAAGTGTACAAAATGAAAAGGAATGTCTTCATTAAATCCCCTTCCCTTCCTATCAAAATCTAAATGGTAAACAAGTTTTATGCTGTCAAGTAAAAAATGCAAAACCTAAAAGTTGAGAGTTACGTTTTATTTGGTGGACATTTTTGAGGACTTAAGCCTGGGATACAGCCTCTCAGGTAGCTCTAAGAGACTGCTCTGAAGAAATAGGGGAGATGCCAGGATAAGCAGGAGTTTTGGCAACAAAGACCAGGTAGTTGGAAAACTAAAAGATTACTGTTAACTAAAGAAAGCCAGATATCTCAAGTTAAGGAATTTAGTACTTTTCTATGTACCACAGGATGCAAAAGTCTGGGTTCATAGAAATTACTCCTTTGATGTGTACCTAGCTATCTAGGGCCAGTATCCTGTTCTTTCCCATCCTGAGTTAACCTCAGGGTGCACTGTTGGGGGTGGCAGGAGAAGCCAGGCTACCTGCTTGTCTGCATCCTGAGTTACCTCTGGCTCAGTCAGGAGCAGCAGTAGTGGCTGATGACTTGATGGCTGTAGC
Organism: Camelus ferus; assembly: GCF_009834535.1. NCBI lineage: Eukaryota > Metazoa > Chordata > Mammalia > Artiodactyla > Camelidae > Camelus > Camelus ferus. The sequence continues at coordinate 26,540,357 of NC_045697.1, forward strand.
ATCCTTTGTTTACTGATATGGCAGGCAATATTTTTCATTCACATGTATTGTTCCTAAAAATTGTCATGTCTCTAAGACATATATATACACACAATAGACACCTATTTTATGCAAGGCACTATTTTTAAAACCTAGGATTCACCAGTGAATAAGGCAAATACTTAGGCCTCCTGCAATTTTCATGGGAAAATACTTTTCATGAAAAGAAGAAATAAAGAAATAAGCAAATAAAATAAACATTCAATATAACATCAAGTGGTGTGGTACTTATTCTGAAGAAAAAGAAGACAAGGTTTTATGGCAGGGAGTGATTTGGGTGGGGAGGTTGGAGTACTTAATATAGAGTAGTTGGAGACAGTTTGAGGACGTGAAATTTGATAAAGTATATGAAAATTATGATGGAGTGTGATATGTATGTTATATCAGTTGATTTTTTTATTTAACAATATATCTTGGAGATATTTTCATTTGCATATTTTTTTCAAACATACAGCAGGTTTTCATTTCACAGTAAAGGACCAAAGTTGCAGAAATTTCTGAACTTAATGAATGCCATGAGGTGTAAATTTACAAAAAAAAATTGTATCATCAACTCTAATTTCCTTATTTTAGAAATGGAGATACTGAAACATAGATGTGTTCAGTGACGTAGCTACGGACATACAGGTGGAATATTGAGGATGAGTCTCAGTTGTGGGCCTTGGTATTATTTCATACATTATTAATACAGTTCAAAACTAAAAATTAAAACTCAGATCCCTCAATTCCAAAATACTATACTTCCTCTTTAAGTAATTAAGTAACACAGTTCATCATCATTTGGGGTGAAAATGACTGTTTTTCAGAGCAATGTTTGGCATTGTCTCTATTCAAATGTCAGTGCATTTGATAGCTAAGTTATAAAATTAATTGCTAGCTTAAGAACAGATCCCAGGAATGGGCAGGATGCAAAAATTCTATTGACGATGCTTACAGTTTAAAATATTTATATACATATATGTATTGTATACATACATATATGTGTGCGTCTGTGTATGTTTATATAAATATATGTTATATGTATATGCACAATAGTAATTCAATTTAAGAAGAACTGTGACCACATTTTAGTTACAGTAGGCTACTTGCCTGGATTGATGTCTTGGCCATGGTAATTATTCTTCCAGATGGGCTGGCTGAAACTTTAATCTCATTCTGGTTAAAATAAATAATGTTTTAGTCAATGACCTAAATTATTAACTATTAGGTCTAGATGTTTTATAAACATTCAAGAATGTTCAGTTGCCTTGAGAAGGGACCACAGTACTTTCAAATTCATAACTTTACTAAGTGAATAATTTGACATTTGTTTTGAAAACATAAGGAAATAAAGAAGTGATAAGATGTGACAAATATAAGAAATATAAAAGTGCAAAAAAATCTTTACACTATACATTAATCCTCCTATAAAAGATTTCATTAAATTAGGTGTCTGTGTTAAAATAAACATATGAAAGACCTAGAGATTGTTGAGGAAACAGAGACCAAGATTTTAAAAGAATAGCAACTTAAAAACCTGGAAAACGCATTTGAAAATTTAAAATGAACCCTAGAGTGATGACATTTTTTTCTCCTGCTCTTCAAATAAATGAATGGGAGAGAGAAACTGTTTTAGCTTCTAGTGCACAAAAAGAGAGTAGGAACAAGTTGATTTTTGATCAAACATGAGTGGCTTCACCAGCAGCATAATTAACATTTCACCTCATTTTGGGAGCCCTGAGGACATAACAGTTAAAGGTAAACAACTACCTGGGTGATTTAGGTGCTCACCCAATTTGAGGCTAAATAATCTAGCCATCTGAGTTCACCCAGCTTTATCATTCCCTCATCTTTTATCCTGTTAAACACACTTCCTCTCCAGACATTTTGTCCATCAATTTATGGTGGTAATCTCAGAAATGAAATTGCATGCCATAAATAGTTTCAAAATACAAACTGCTACTCGGAACAAAATTTAAACACGGTAGGTGTTTGTGATTTAAATTACCTGCAACAAAGGCAGCTTGTGTTGCAGCTTCTGTCAGCCAACCAAAATGAAAAGAAACTGCTATTTCTTTTCAAGCCTTTAATATCTAAACATTTTCACTCACAGCAATGATTAAAATAAAGACTAAAACTGAATTGAGTGGCAAAATCACAAGTTGAAGTGTTAAGATCATTTTCCAAGATAAAGATTTCTCCATGATGATGGAGAAGTTTTTTTTGTTGTCACTGAAAAGCTGAAAATGTTTAAATAAATTGGATAAAGAGAAAGTACAATTTAGAAGAGAAATTAAGTACGATTTTTTTAAAAAAGCAGAAATCAGAGAATAAAATGGATCACAGATGCATAACAAGGGAAAATAATTTTTCACATAAGAGAACTTGGAAATTGGGTCTTCATAAATATGAACAAAAAGGATAATGCTAATGTTCTATATTCTGTATAATTCAGTTTCTAGATCCTTTCCATTTAAATAAAAACTGTAAATAATAAATGTATACAGATTTATTTATTTTAAAAAGTGTGTTGAGTGTACCAGTTCTAGTCCCTGTCTTTATTACTGTGGAGGATTCACAGATCAAACTAATATTGTGTTTATTATGCAAAAGTTTGGATGTGGTTAAGATCATAGTAAAAAGTCATCAGAGGAACAAATGTGAGAAGAAAAAAAGGTAAGGAAGCTAGTGAATGGGTGGTACCTTTTTCGGAATTTGCTTCTTTACTTACCAGTAAGCCCTTCTCCTCCTACTCCAACCCCCAGGTTAAAATATAAATGTAAATGCTATCTTCCTGTTCTCAAGAAGTTCAAGGAAATAGATTGTATCTCTAAGCAAGTAAAGTTCTACTTATATTTAGAATATTTCAGTCTAACCAAAAAAAAAAAAGTTCTCTTCTGTATACCTTCTTTAACTGAATTTCAAGACTGATGTGTGATGTTCCAGCAAAAGGGAGCCAGGATCAGTACTTCTTCAGATGAAACACACATTCACAAGTAAGGAAGCAGCTGAGGACACAAACAGGCTTCAGTTAGAAGGATCCTAATCACGTGTCCTTCCCTGGTTAGGAAATCATCTCAGTGTGAGACTGCTTTCCCCTTGGGAATCCTATTTTTAGTTGAGAAAATACTAAGTGTCTGCCTTGAAAATGGCTCCTATGGCTTAGAAATACCCTCAGTGTGTGTGCTGTCTTTTTTTTTTACTTAGTGGAAGAGAGAAATTGGCCAATTCTCTCAATGTAGCTGTTTTCCTTTCAAATTCCTACGTGTTCCTTATACATCATAATCTTCATTGAGGATTTTATCTCAAAGGGCAGTACTCCCTTCAGTGGATAGATAACCACACTTAGATCATGGATCACGTCTTAGAGCTTAAACATTTTACCTTATATTCTGGTTACAGGCTTACTCCTCAACCCACTCAGTATGAAAAGACTTGCCACACTCCCATTGAATCAGATTCAACAAGCCTCATTTCATAGAAAGGAACTTTTGCTGGAACATCACAAATCCCTGGTCAAAATAACCATTTTCAGGAAAAAAATTCTTGTATTTAATGTTGTTTTTAAAAAACAAAGTGTATTGACTCACCTGGTATATTATTATTCTGATCAATCCTGAAACTATTCTTACAAAAAGAGTATGTTTTCTACATAATGAAGGAATTAAAGTTGCTTATATATGTGAAATTGCAGCTGATGGTTAAATGCTGATTTTTTTCTAAGATAATCATTTGGTATGTATTGGTATTTCACAGAAAATAACATTAATTAAATCTACATGTCTCAAATGGACTTCTTATAAACTATCTAGCACACATTTATGATTACAAGATACAGAACAGGTATAAGTTTGATATGAAGAGTTCTTTCTTTCCTATAATGTGGGTAAAGATGAAGAGTTTTAACCTCTAAGTCAAAGGGCTTTGAGATGTCAGCCTTTATTTTTACCATCTATCTCTGAATACTTCTTTATCTTAGAGTCATGTCTCCGCAATGTAGCTGAGTCAACAAAAATTTTCCCCAAATATTTTTATGAATAACTATTAATTTAAGGTTGCAACCTCTGGCCTTAGCAGAATTTTTATGAAGTAGGGCTAAGCCAAAGAAAATGAAGCTTATAGTTTTCTATTTCAATGCAAAAAATACAATATAAATTTTATGAAAGAAAAATAGATTTTTAGTCTAATAGGGAAACAATATAGATTTCAGATTTAAGCTGATAGCTGGAAAATGAGCAGGAATTAATCAAAGAGTAGATAAAGGAGCACTCTTAGTGGTAAGATTAACATGTGCAAAGGCCCTGAAGCAGGAGAGAGCTAGATATGATCAAGAAAATGAATCTTAAAAAATATCTTGTGATGGAAGCTTATCAGCTAGGATAAAAAAACACAGATGCTCTAATAAATAATACAAAGTCACAACAACCTAACATAATGAAAATGTATTTTTTGTTGCTGTCCGATGCCAGTGGTGATTCAGGCACATAGGCTGTTTCCATCAGCAATTTTAGAACACTTCTCTTCCAAGGAAAAGAGTGAATCACATGGGAAATGCTGGCGTTATAAATGGGGTACCTCCCTCTTATTCACATTCCATTGATAAAAACTGTTTATTTGTTCCCAACTTAGGGAAAAGAGTAAATAAGAAATAGAGTCTTTTTTTTGTGTTCAGAAAGGGTAAATATCTACGCCATCTCTACCCCGAAGGGAGAAGAGAGATAAAAGTTGAAGACAGAGAGCTAAGCAGGTGTCACATGATACACAGTCTTATAATCCACCAAGATACTGAATTACAGGTAAAATAGGAAGTCGATGGATGACTTTAAACAACAGAGTGATATAATTTAACTTATACTTTTACAAGGTCACTCCAATTATAATCACTCTAATTATAAATGTGGCTAGCAGGTAGGGAGTTAGGTATACTGGTCTGAAGCTCAAAAAGAGGGCAATTTGGCAACAAAATCTAGAATTTGATGCCCTATGGAAAGTAATTAAAGTAAATGGATATGGATGAGTTGACTATAGAAGGAGAAAAATCCAGATATTTTCCAAACAAAAAGTGACTCAAATAATATCGTTTTTTATTTAACTCTTATTTTCTACACAGCTTAAATGCCAATGAAATATCTTCAACTTTCAGACCAATAATCATTATTATACTACACATTCAGAAAAGGGAGGGGAAGGAGAGCGTGTGGACCTGGCACTGTGTTTTCCTTTTACCATCTGGAAAGCACTGACACAATGCGAGTGGCTTTATTGTACCTACTTCTTGGACTAATTTTGGAAAGAGCACAAATAGCCTACATTTTTATTTCCAGAACATTTCTTTTTATGTGTGAAAAGATTTAAGTATATTGGATGAGTCAAAGGATACATTTCTGTGAGTCACTGAAAAGTAAAGAATAGAAATGCCAATTTCAATCGCTAGTAACTGACAGTTTTGATAAACATTTATAAAACAAGACTATCTGTACCATAACATGCAGCAAGATGAAAATGCAATGTAGAGTTCTCCCTTCACCAAAAGTTCCTGAATTCAAGAGCTGAAATGACTGATAAAGGAGGGTCATCCGTAAGGCATCACAAGTGGGAAGGAAAAAGCACCAGAGCCAAGTTATTCTAAGTCAGTTATATTTTCCAGAGGAAGCATTTGCTTGCAAGTAAAAATCTGGTTTCAATAACCATTAGGGCTAATTTACACATTCCTATTAATTGTCATTTGGTAATACAATAAAGAGAAGGTATGAACAGATATGAAGTGGTCTTTGCCTTCTATAGTTACCAGGGAAGACCAGAGCAAGAGAATGACCCAGACAGTAGGCACTCTATGTATAAAGCTCCACTTGGCAGAATCTTCAAAATCAGCTAAATACAGATATTAATTTCATTTCTTACCCAAAGTTACATATCTGACATAACTGTTTCACCACTGGTATGCCTGAGTTGGCATGCCCATTCAAGACTGAGTAATAAGAGCTCTACCCCTAAAGCAATTTTTTCCCCAAAAAACGCTAATTAGTGTATTGATAGCAAGCATTCTTAAGTTGGTCCTCATTCTTTTAAATTGAGGTATGATTGACAGGTAACATTATATATCTTCAGGTGTAAAAATAATGATTTGATATCTGTATGTATTATAAAATGATCACCACAATAAGTCTAGTGAACATCTGTCACCATACATAGTTAATTTTTTTTTCTTGTGATGAGAACTTTTAAGATCAACTCTCTTATCAACTTTCAAATATGCAAATAATACTATTAGCTATAGTCACCATGCTGTGCATTATATCTCCATGACCTATTTATTTTATAATTGGAATTTTAAAACCTTTGACCCTTTTCACCCATTTTGCTCACCCTCCCACACCCACCTTTGGCAATCACCAACCTCACCAATCTGCTTTCTGTATCTATGAGCTCATCTGTTTGTTTGTTTGTTTTTATATATAAGTGAAATCATATGGTATTTGTCTTTCTCTGACTTTAGTCACTTAGCATAATGCCCTCAAAGTCCAACCATATTGTTGCAAATGGCAAGATTTCCTTCTTTTTAATGGCTGAATATTCCACTGTACTTCTATACCACAATTTCTTTATCCATTCATCCTTTTATGGGCCCTTAGGTTGTTTCCATGTCTTGGCTACTGTAAATAATGCTGCAGTGAACACGAGGGTGCATATATCTTTTGGAGTTAGTGTTTTCTGTTTTTTTTGTTTTTTTTTTTTTGATAAATACCCAGGAGTAGAATTGCTGTATCATATGATAGTTCTATTTTTAATTTCGGGGAGAACTTCCATACATTTTTGTAAAGCAATTTGTTTTAAAGCAACAAGGAAGTTGTATGGAAACAAAAGATTTCCTAAATTCTACTATTCTAGTTGCCATAGAATATTACAAATATGTGCATTTGTAGGGCTCAAATAGACTTCAAATCTTTTTTACATCACAAAGATTCTTTGAGAATCTTGTAACAGCTACATACCTCTCATTTAGGAAATAAAAGGTCACATATAGTGACATAATTTTTAGTTCTTTTTTGTCTCCTGAACTCAACTGTGTATCAGAAATTTATGGTTTAGAGGGCAGATTTATCTTTCCAAATCTAGGAGTCGTACTCATCATTCCTTCCACTCTTGGTCTACTACTACAGCTACCATTATTCTTATCTTCATTCTATTTTTATAAGCATGCATTCATTCTGTAATTTTTATTGACAGAAGGATTTGCTGACTCTGCAATGTGCTCCATAACCAAATTCACATAGAACTTGTCATCTGGTTTAACATTCCCTCCTTAATAATGTAACCACAGCCTTCCTGATACCCTCTCAATTGGAGATGTATATTTCCAAAAGCTTTATCTTCTCTACTCTTCATAATTATGTAGTTCCATTTCCATAATGTGACACTCAACACAGGACATTACTTGATCTGGGTTTTCACCATATTAATTTTAAAAACTGTAGAGTCAGCACTTTCGTTTTGTAAGTTGTATTTCTAATAATATATCCATATTTGGCCTGGTCCCAGTTTTACTGTAACTAGACCAAAGACAGACAGACAGGAAGAAACTAGTGGACAGCTGACACTATTTTAATATATTTTCTCTTTTATAATATGTAAAAATATCAAATCACTATGTTATACACCCAAAACTAATATAATATTTTACATCAATTATACTTCAATAAAGTATGTTTTTCTCTCAATGCAAAAAAGAGACAGCTTTTTCAAAACCAATGAGATTCAGAATGGGCTCAAATGACAAAAAAAATCATTAGAGATTTTCTTCTAACCTACTTTATAGCCTCTCTCATCATTCCTACTGGTTTGCCTACACATTAATTATTTTTAAGCTTATTCTATTCTGGAAAGTTAGTGACTGTGAACAAATGCAAGAGTTTTTTCTAATCACTTAGCATGTGGTTAGAATTGTTAGGAAAAAAAGTAACAAAATTTTATTTCATGCACATAATATATGAGCCCAAATCCAAAACTTTATACTTATACACTTATCCCAAATCTAAGCCATCATCATTGGAGCCTGAAGATTTTTACCTATAGGGACTTCATGAGGTCTTTCTTCTTTCCTGGACTTTAAGATTATTTTGCCTTGAGTAGGAGGAAAATAGAATGATTATAAAATAAATTGACAATAAAGAAACCAAGAGTCAACTGCTTCAAAGGAAAAAATATGCAAAAAAAAAAAAAAAAAACCAGTAGGAGAGGGGCCTGGGAGAATTCCAAGAATACAAAGGACAGTAATTAAATTGTTTTAGTTGCTTCCAGACAAAGAGCTTTAGCCTTAGTTTGGATTAGTCAGCACCACAGAAGGGAATGGCAGACAATAGCCACCGATGAGAAGCACAGGGTGGAATGAAATAGTGAAAAGGCCAAGCAATTATCCCTATGTCCTGTTGTGGAAGGGCAGACCTTTACTGTGGAGCATGGATGCTCTTGTCTCTAAGGGCTTCCTTTTCTTATGGAGCAAGCAAATATATTTGCTACAGCAAGATCCAGCTTCTTGAAAAATACAATGTTATTTTGGTGTGATTAAAGACATCATTCCTGCAGGATACATTTGACATCTTTAATATCTCATCTAACTTTTATTTAATACAGGGCTGGAGCTACCAGGATATTCAATAGGAAGCAAATTCTATAGTAGAAAAAAATAGAGCATGAGAAGTCCTGGATGCTCAAAATTACCTTCCTCTACCTTTTTCAATGTCTAATGTTTCACAGTGAATCATCTCCTGGGTTAAATGCATTGTCTCTGAATGTCCTCTTTACAGTGCAGATTCTGTTGCTTTTTTAAAAATCAGGAAATGCATTAACCAATTAGTAATCACTAATTGGCTTGGATTTGGGTATAAGCAATTTGATCTATAATAGGTATGTTAGGTTTCTTCACTGGGAGCAAATTTGGAAACTTAAACGTGGGAGATACCCAGAAACAACTGACATAATTGTACTGCTAAAAATAGCTTGCTATAATCCAGAAGAGGAAAACTAAACTCTCAAGAGTTTGGGGCAGCACCCTAAGAAGAACTTGGAATGTGGAAAACTAAGTGAGGAGAACACTGAAAACAATATCCAGTCTCAGTGTTGCTAAAAGTTTGTGTGCATACAAAAATGAGGTTTACCTAGGACATTCCAGGTTTACTCCTGTTTTAATTATAATTATTATTGCTATTAACTACCTTTTTACTCTTAGAAGGGTCCTAATTTGGTCTATAAATTTTATGGTCACACTATCAAAAGCCATCCTTTCTAAGTATCTCTTTTCAATAGAAGAGAAAAGCTTTGGAGGGGCAATGTTTTACATGTGGATATTAAAGTAAATAGTGATATTGTTGAAGACATTAGATGCCATGCTAGGGCATTAGGAAGTTAGTCTTTACAGCCAGTCTGTGGTTCAGAGGGAAATTTGTTTTTCTTGGTGTCTGCTCTGTAAATGCAAGAACTTCCCTTCTGCTCATGAGTTCACTTCTCACTTAAAGGAGCATGTGTGTTTGGTCATACCACACTGCTCTCTTTTTTCTATGCTAGCCATGCCATCTCCATTGCTGGTTTATCATCCTCAAACCAATCTTTTAATGCTCTGGTTCCTCAAGTACTGATGTCTCCCACATTTAAATCTCCAGTCCAGTCTTTTCCTTTGAGTTCCCAACAGATACACAGTTATTTGACTTTTATATTTAAGTGCTTCAGAGACATCTTAAAATGGAACTTTTTACCTCTGCCCATCATAATTTCCATTTCAGTAAATGGCTCAAGTCAGAAACCAATGAGGCACAGCCTCATTTTCTCTCACTCATCCTTAATAAACAATCCATTAAAGGAGTCTGATCAGATCTACTTAGAAAGCATACCTACAACCCACTGAGTCTTTCCTATTCCATTTTATTCATTTTATTCTGGTCACCATCCCCCTTCACCTGACCTACCACAACAGCCTTCTAACTGGTATCCCTACTTCCACTCTTGGCCCTCCAACACACTCTCCACATCTTGGCCAAAGATATCTTAATATACAAACCAACCACGTCACTGACCCTTTAAAGGCTGTTTATTGCATATTGAATAATATTCTTTACTATGGCTTATAAGGTTGTGTTTGACCTAGCCCCCAGCTATCACCTCGACCCTATCTTATAACACCCTTCTCCTTGGGCCTCATTCATAATCCTCCTTGCTCTTCCTTGGAGACACCATAGTTTCTCACTTTAGGTCCTTTGAACACACTTCTCTTTCTACTGAAGTACCACTCTCTATATGCATAAAACATTCCTTTCTCCCACTTTAGGCTTTGGCTTAACTTTCACCTTTTCAGGGACTACTTCTTGGCCAGTCTTAGTCCCTTCTTTCTATAACACATTGCAATTTTTAATCATCTCATACATAACTACTTTCACTAATTTACTGATTTTTCAAATATAAGCTCCAGGATAGCAGTGGCCATTTCTGTGCTTATTATCAGATGACTCCAGGGCCTGTAACCCAAGTAAATAATAAAGTTTGTTTTCCAAAGCAGTCTGCTCTAGAAATGATTTAAAAGAAAAAAAAGAATGTGGAGAGACATATTTTCTCTACAGATCACAAAAACATGTCTCTTTAGGTCTGCTTATGGGATCTACAAGCTAGTTACTAATACACAAGAAATTAGTCCCAGTGTTAACTATGCACTGCCCACTTTACTAACTTAAAGCAGGTATCTGTGCTTTATTTGACGGGCACCCTTACCATTTAAATGCTCAATCCCACACTTCAAGTCTAGTATCCAATTAAACTGCATGGGGGAAGTTCACACCTTGGTATCTGCCTACATAGCTATCTATTTATGTAGCAAAAGCTGTCAACATGACAAGAAGAGATAGAATTTTTTCCCCTGTTCAGGAAGTACACTAACAATATTAACAACAGAATTTAGAGCAAATTGAATCCATGTACTTCTACCCATCTCAAGGAACATGAAGATGAGTACACTTTAAAGTTGCTCCAAGTATAACTACAGGTGGACTCCCTGGTTTCTAGTTTTCTAACTTTCTACTTCATAGTTCCTTGTACCTTTCTGTTCTTCTTCCCTACCCACCACTAGGGTTGCATACATTTATGACACAGTGATCACAATGAAGATTTAGGTGGCCAAAATGCAATCTCTCTCTCTTTCTCCAAATGCATGCCCACATACATGTATACATTTATTTAGCCACTTAGAGTTGGTCATATATATTACAGGCCTTTACTCTTCTGTACTTAATATGTATAGTACACTTTTGAATGAATGAATCAAAATATAAAACATTAAGCATTAGCTAAGCATTAGGGTGGCTGGGTGGCCCATTTAGGACATTGACCAGAATATGAGTAAACTGGAGCATAGTGAAAGAATTTAACCAATCATGGTGTCAGGTATCTCTTTTTGGTGACAAATCATCCCCAAACTCAGTGGCATACAATAACAAACACTTATTCTCATACTCACAGGTCTGTGGCTCTATTCCATGTATATTCATCCTGGACCCAGGCTGAAGGGACAATAGCCACTTGGGCCATGTTCTTTTCATTGGAAAGTTCTGGAACTTCAGGAGGGACAATCAGAAACATCCAGTTCTTCCTAAAGTATATGCCTACAACTGGCCCACTGCCACCTCTGCTCACATTCTTTTGACCAAGTTAAGTTATAATGCCAAATCCAGTAGCAGCAGGGCAGATAAATATACTTTTCTGAAGAAAGAGAGATGGAAAACAAGTGAATATTTGCTAAATAATCTACTCTACTACACTCCACTTTCTTTGTTTACAATTATGCATGTGTCTTCCCCATGCAAAATACTGCTCCCTAAAGAAGATACTCCAAATATTGCATCCAATCCAATCACGGCATCAGACTTTAAGTCCAGAATACTGTGGAGGGGAGAAGGAAGAATTTCCACCTAAATCTAAATTCAGTTCCTCTTGATCCAGAGACATAAGAACTGAAGGGGCAAGTTATATGCCCCCACATTGCCTATGTGGAAGAGGGACAGAATAACTCCAATGATACTACTATTCAAAAAGCAGAAGACTTTCCAGCACACAGCAGTCACCACTCCCCCAAACTTCTATTATATTGCTGGAAAATATCACGAGTTTGCCCTACTCTGGGGTGGGTTGTTTTCCTTCATTAAAGTTTTAGTTATTCTGCCAGGAACAGCTCCCTCGTCCATTGTTCCCCATAGTTCTTGGCTCTGTACTCTGAGAGGTCTTTCCTTTTTCACCATTTTGGACATGTATTTCTGAAATAGGGCAAAGGACAATATATGCCTTTGGGTGGGAACAAGAGGTCCTTTTTTATCTCAAATAGATCTCTGACTCTTTTTGTTTAGGCTGGCAAATGTTTTGCCAACATAGCTCTTTCAAACACTTGCATCTCAAGCATAGCTCTCTAGGTATTTGATTCTAGACAATTACATGTGCCCAAATCCATTCCGCAGTTGTTTTCTAAGATAGGCCTCTTTCTATAGATTTAATTATGGATACATTGAGTCCTTTGGGCTTTTATAAGACCCTATCCTTAGGTTTCTCTTGGAAGTCTTTTTTCTAATTGAAAGAATCTACTAAATATCCTCATAAATTCTTCCTGGGTGCTAACAAAGGCTGCACTGGCCACAGCTTTAATTTGGTCTTTAAACTGAAGCAATACCGTAATGGCCACACTTCGGATTTGTTGAGAAGTAGTGTCATTTACAACACTGTGATTTCTGAATTATTTATCTTCCCTCTAAATTCTGCTTGCAAACAATTTGTTTTTCCTCCAAGCTTCTTTCTTTCTTGAGTACTTCATCAAATGCAGTTAGTTGCAACTGGCTCCCACTTTCAATGTTTTGCCTCAATAGCACCTAGACCAAATTTACAAGATTATTCACTATATATACTTTCTTCTTAGTCAACGCAGGTGCAGTTTTACCAAAATTGTTGCCACTCACTAAAACGGCTCACAATTTTTCCATGTCCAAGGAAAACCCCTTCCTGCTTACCACTTGTTCCCAAAGTGAATGGCCCACATTTCAGGTTTTAGTAATGTCACCAATCTACTATTAGATGTTTCTGTAGCAGAGTATCTGTCATATTAGTTATCTAATTCTATGTAATAAAGTACAACAAACTTATTAAAATGATACACATTTATTATATCACAGTTTGGGGGAGTCAAGATATGGCTCAGCTGGCCTCTCGGCTTCAAGCTCCCACATGAAGTTGCATTCACAGTGCCAGGGTAAGGTCTCCCCTAGAGGCTCAACTGCAGGAAAGGCTACCTGCCCATCTGGGTGGCCGGCAATACTCACTTCCCTGCAGCTGCAGAATTCACAGCAACTTACTTCTTCAAAGCCAGCGATGAAGGGACTCCATCAAGAGAGGTCCTATATATATGGCCCTATGTAATCTCACACATGTAATCCACATGCATCCCATTACCTTTGCCATCTTTTGTAGAAATAGGTCACAGACCCTGCCCATGCTTAAGGGGAGGGTATCATAAAGGGATGTGAATACAGGAGATAAAGATCATGGGGGCACTACATCTGCTGTTCACTCACCACCACCAATCTCCTTTCTAAAGGGGCAACTACATTCTCAGAATCTTCTAACTAGTATATATGACTCTGGGTTAGAGTTTGCCAGTGAGAGGAACTTCCATATAATTTGGAAAATAGAAGTGAAGTAAAAGCCATTATTCGCAGAAGGCTGTAGCACCCAGATGTAGAGACTTTACAGACTTCTTCAGGATCTCTCATGTTTTTCATGGCAGCATCTCAGATTCTCCCGTAAGTTCTGTCTGCTCCACATACTCCAGTGCTTCTAGCGAAAGTCATTACTGGCTGTTTCTCTGACCCTCTGTCTACCTGTTTTAGACCTTTATTACCTTAGCTTCTCCTTAATTCATGTAAACTCTAATGTGCATATCAAATATCTTATTCCCATAATAGTTGTGATGGTTCTATTCTTTGACTGAACCCAGATAGACACATATGCACTGCAGACTTAGAATTTCCAAACCTGTGTTACAACTGAATTATCTTGGGAGTAGTTTTTAAAAGCCTGTACTCCAAGTCAGAATCTTTAGGAGGTGGGCTCTCAGATCTGGATTTTCAAAACAGTTTCCCAGGTGATTTTAATACAAAAATCAGTTTGGGGATCCAATGAAGTCACATTAACCTGTATATTAGGAGATCTGGACCAAAGTCTCAGCTCTTTTATCAGTTAACAATTTGACACTTAATAAGTCACCTAATATCTCTATGTCCCTGTATGTCATGTACAATATTTCCTTATATATGAAAAGAGATTAGATTATTTCTAAGGTTCCCACGATCTGAAATTTGATCCTGTGACTCTATTTCAAACACAAATATCTTTATCTGGGTTTTAATCCAAGCTGCATAAGTTACTAGATCTGTGACCTTGAGAAGGTCACCTCAATCCTCTAGGCCACAGCTTCCTCATCTTTAAAATGAGGATGGTAATAGCGTCTACCTCAATGGGTGGTTATGAGTACTAAATTCATTAAGTCATATAGTGTCTGTAAAATATTTAAAATAGTGTCTGGAATATTATAAGCACATTATAAGTGTTTATTAAAATAAAATTTAGAAGTAATTTGGAGGCTAACAAACATTTACTACTGGCACTAATATTCTAAGCTAATAGTATAACATTGTAGGCAACAGGGATAGACAACAAATATGGTAAGAACGGTACCTTGTGGAGCTCACAAGCTGATAGGAAAGATACAGATACAAAGAAAGAATTGTAAGAGAATGTGGCAAGTGGTCCATGTCTAGGGTTCCCTAGGAGCCCTGGAAATGATGAATGAGTTTTGTCTGAAGGGAATAGGGGCAGACTCTCTGAGGAGATGACATTTGAATTGTTTAAAAGACCACTGTTTGGCGGACAAAGTAGTAATCCAAGAGAGTAATTATATATTCACAGAGAGAGAAAGAACAGACTGTCAAAAATATTTTTTCTCGGGCAATATATAGGCTTTCAAAGTAGATATTTCACGTGAAATATCTGTAACATTGTAGCTAGTTGGAACTGTGATTAGTAGCAGTTATCAGAACACTCAACTTTGGTGGTTAAATAAGTATGAGAATACACAGCTCAGTCCTGATGAGGTGGCTCAATGACACCTACAAATGCGGACACAGGCAAGGCATCTGCATATGGCTGCACAATCTGTGCAGTGCACAATACAAGGGGCCACCAGTGCCATCAACTGCAAAGTAAATCCAATCCTCCAGCCCCTAGTCTTAGGCTCTTTCTATCCTTCGCATCACCATCCTTAAAATGCAGGGATTGACCCTCATGATGCAAGATGGTTGCTGTATCTCCAGGACCTCATATCTGCCTTCCAGACAGAAAAGCGGGGAAGGACAAATGGGGTGAAAATGATTTATCCTAATTAGGTTTTGGCTTTTATTCAAAAGTGATGCTCTTCACTGGGACTTTTCCAACATCTCATTGCCCAGATCCGTGGCACAACCTGGCTGTTAGTATGGTGGCAAGATGGAGCAAGCAGATTTCCAGAAGATGAAAGTAATAAAGAAGATTTGATTGGAGGTTGACATTTATTGACATAACCCATTCCGAGATCATTTTGAGGGAATTATGCAATGTTTTGAGCTTCAAGATTTCTACGTAATATACAGTTGTTAAGAGGCAATAACCTTCCCCCTGCTTATTTCCTTTTTTTCTACTCTGCTTGCATCTATGCACCAGTCACGCTGGACTTCATTTCTTGGACATACCGTGTTCTTCTTTGCTACAAGATCTTTGCCTTGCTCTTCCTTCTGTCTGAACCTATTTTCTCCTCTCTTTCCCCTTTCCTAGCTAATTCCTACCCATTACTCAAGTCTCAATTTAAATGCCACGTTCAAGGAATTCACACAAACTCCCAGGCCAGGTTAATTCTACATCCAATAACACTGTATACTCAGCACACTTTAAATTCAGTTTCGTATCTGTCTTCTGCTCTAGTTTGTAAGCTTTATCTAGGAAGGGATTCTGTACTGGCTTACCTACTACCATTGCTGGACAATAATAGAATTTTGCTGACTTTTTGATCAATTGTTTAATCAAAGAGATGGTAAAATTGTAAGAATTCTTACATGTTTTAGCTTTCCCTAAAATCAACAATGTAATATTATCTATGTGCCACAGGAAATACTTCAAAATAAACTGACTTCTTCATATCACAAAAATTTAGATGTTAAAAATATACTAATTATTTATAAGAGCCACTGATAGAAGTGTGTCTATATGAGATCATATTTTTCAGGGCCACATAAATGGTAACTTTGTCTAAGCGACATCAATTTAATCACCTCTTTTACCCTTAAATCTTTCCCCTGGGGCTACCACTAGTAACTTAAGAAGAATGTTCATGCCTTTTATCCTTTTAGAAATATGAGTAATTAAAAATTGACTTTCAGGATTTCATGCTTCTTCTTAAATTCAATATCCTGGTCTAGTTAGTGCATTCCTTGCACACATCATGCCAGTTTCTAAGATAATTTATAATTTTTTTTCATTTATCAAATACACATTTTTTTCTCTACTATATATGAAGTATTTCTTCTCTGTGATTTTTAATAAAAATTATTTCAGTGGGGTGAAAAATGCACATATTAACCTCGAATTGCCATATATAGGTTATCTAGAAATGAATTCCTCATTTCCTAAATAAATTAAACCACTGTAACCATCAAGAATGAACATCAATATGTTGATAATTTTATTATAGTGAATTTTATTGCCTGAAATTTTTGTGACACTTCATTAATAGTATGTCTAACATGATAGAAGAAAGGAGGATAAAATTTGAAACCTCTCTTCTGATTATGAAACAAAGGAAATGAATTGTTTATGCTTTCAGTCATTTATGATCTATTGTTGGTTCTTAAAATCTCTGTCCTTTACTAATTTGCTGGCTTCTGTTTTCCTCTGGTCACCTTTATCTTTAATATAATCAAAATCGTTAGTCTACTTCATGGAAATCTTTTTCCATAGGGAAATCTGCTCTGTGACTCCATTCTACTTTTCTGAGTTTACAAAATATCCTTTATATCCTCATTGCCACAGATGCTGGCTTTGTTGTAATGCAATTAGACAAGAAACAATTAAATGATGCATAAAGAACATCAATGTCAGATTAGGCTCTCAAACTCATTAGTAGAAAGCACAATGATTACCCCAAAAGAGTATATTTTTGAAGAAGCAATAGTCAATGTACTTTCCACTTATTTCCTATCTCTTTTTAGAAGCAAATAGGACAGTACATTATTTGCTTCAGTAATCATGTTTCCAGAAACTAAAAGAAAAGAATCTCATCTATGTCAAGTTATGGTCAAACTCATTTTCTAAATTGAAAAGAATCTTGAAATTGATGGTACATCAAGCTGTGAAAACGAGTCAAGTGAAAAAGGAAAGCATACAATTAGGCTTGTTTCTGGTTGGCTTGGACACTAGGGAACAGAGAAACATAATCAGTAATCTTGAATGTCTAGGGATATACAGGTAAACATCTTTTTATTCTATTCAAAGTTATATCAAGCAAAAAATTAAAGTTTTTAAAAAGTAATTAACATTAAGTGAAAGCAAGATACTTAGGAGTTTAGAATATTAAACTTCTTGTTAGTTAGCAATTGCTCCTTTGGGATACACATTTGGCCTCAGTTAAAATGGAGACTGAAAGAACCCAATTTGATTTGCATTGTAACTTCAGTATAAAGCACTTACAATGAAATTCTATTTTCCCAAGCACCTGCTGAGCCCCATTACTACTTCTGTGGACCAGAGTATCCTCCAATGTACCATATGACTCTTCATTTACTGTTGTTAAAGTACTCCTTATTGCAACTTTGAACAGTATATTTTTTATTATTTTGATGGATCATTTTCAAATTAGAGTTTTAAGTTTATAAGATTTTTTTTGTAAAACTCCCAAATTCTATAATAAAAATTAGATAATTTTTTAAAATAACACGTAGTATATATAGGATCTGAGATTACACATTTAGGTGTTCCCCTGCTCAAAAGAAATATCTATTTATTTATGTGTAACTATTTTATTTTCAGTCCTGTATTAGTCAGGGTTCTCCAGAGACACAGAACCTATATGATATATAGAAATACATAAAGATTTATTATGAGGAATTGCCTCAAATGATTATGGAGGCTGAGAATTCTATGATATGTCACCTGCACACTAGAGGCCCAGGGAAGCCAGTGGTGTAGTTCCAGTCCAAACCCAAAAGTCTGAGAACTGGGAACACCAATGTCCCAGGGCAGGAGAAGATGGACGTTCCAGTTTAAGAAAGAAGAGCAAATACACTCTTCCTCCACCTTTTCTATTCTAATCAAGCCCTCAATGGATTGAATGTTGCCCACCAGCACTGGTGAGGACATCTTTACTTGATCTACCTTTTCAAATGCTAATCTCTTCTGGAAACACTCTCACAGACACACCTTCAGATAATGTTTTACCAGCTATCTGGTTAGCCCTTAGCCTGGTCAAGATGACATGTAAAATTAACCCTCACAACTCTCCATTCCTTTGATAACCAAAACAACTGTAACCAAGTCAAAAGTGCTTTTAACTTTTTCAAAGTTTATTTATCTCCTTTTCTGTCCTAGAAGTGCATCTAAATCCTTAAGATATATGTAAGCCAAGGAGTCAGAAGAGGCATTTAGTCCTTGACCATTTTTCATACTTATGGACATCTGCTGAGATGTCTACTTTTACATTTTTGTCTCCATTTAATGATCAACTTATATCTTTGTAAGCCTTCCTCATACTTACTGATCTGTAAATCTATTCAGGCTTAACTCATCTCTTGAATATGCTCTGGTATTTGCTTACTTATGGTAATAATCCAACAAAGAAAAAGAAAAATTCTGATTTAGAAGAGGTGAGAAAATTTGTCAGATAATGTGTTCAGATATCAATGGGGGATAGGAAATAGCACATAAGTAAAGGCTTTAGTCCTAGAAGTGAGACAGAAAAATTGATTTATTAAAAACAAAAGAGAAGGTAGAGGTTAAAGGGTAGATGTGTTCTGGGAACTTATGGGAATCCTTTTCTAATTGTTTCTTTTTTCTCAATGTAATGAGAAGGAAGTTCATCCAATACCTGACCATTAAGGTAGTGGAGGACGTGTTTTGTACAACAGATGTTAGATATTAGAAGAGAAAAGGAGTAAATTCTCATCTAGGAGATTAGAAACTCAATGGACTACAAATTTTAGGCAATAATCTTATATGTATTTTTTTCAGCCCCCTTCAGCTTCATGGGGACAAGCATGAGTAGTCTAAAAGCTGAGTGTTACCAAAATTGGTTTAGCCAAGCATGTACAAGGGTGCAAGAGAAAGGCAAAGGAGTTGAAGGTGTACGTATTCATAAAGATTGATTATACAATATATATATCACTATCTAGCTCTTCCTACAAGTGATTTTAATCATTAGCTTCTGTCTTTCCTCCCCCATTTGAGCTTTTTAAAGGTAGGAACTAGGCTTTATTTTTATTTGTACCCCTAGCACCCAGCACAGTTTCTGCCAATATGATATTTGTTGGCTGAGTGAATGGATAAAAGAATCTTCTCTTTCATGGCATTTCTTCTTGGTTAGAAATAATCCTTTTATCATTATTACATCAAAATCATTATCTCATTCTCAAAATCACTTTATTGTAAAAGAAGAATGCTATATCCTCAGCCATCATAACCACAGTTCAAGAAATCAAAATTAGGGAGAAGGGAATATTTTGAAAGTCCAAAACACCAACTCCTGCTTTCATGCCACTGCTGAGAATTTGGTGACTTTGCCACTTTTAACCACAAGGGAGTCCAGAAAGTACAGTATTTCAGTTAGGCATTGGCACTTAAATTTAAAATGGTGAAGATTTTACCCTATTTACAAAAAGATAAGTTATCCTGTCAAAGTTTTATATATAAGTAATGACAGGAGCCTCATGGTTTCTGGATCATAATTTCAGACAGCTAATTACTCAGACTGAGTCAGTTCCTCACACTCCAATTTTTCACAAAACAATAGAACTAAGAACTAAGACACTGCCTGCATACACAATACATGTACATCACAGGAGTCAAAATTATGATACTCTAAGTCAAAATTTTGACTCATGTGAATCAAAATTATGAACGTCAGAGTTTATAGAGAGAATTCTGGCATAATTACCCATCTTCCCGTCCAGAAAGAAAAAGACTTTTACTCTGGAATATAAACAAATGTTCTCTGGAGGAGAGAGATGAATTAAGGCTTTAGGTTTCTTAACCTGGAAAGCAAGTGATTGTCTTTGGGGAGATATATCTCTATGTCTCTCCTACGATACTATTGCTAGCTCTCAAGACATGTTAGCTGTTCACGTATCCTTTAATAAACCTTGTCAGTAATTGCTCAGAAGTCTTCAACCATGCAGAAACATAAAAATATTCATAGAGAATTTCCTCCCAACAATTACACATATACACACAAAAATCAGAGTCCTGCTTTTAGTATAAAGAATGGAATGGATATGTTGGTAAACAAATAATGGTTTCTGTGACAATCAGAATTTTGAATTAAAATTTTAAATGTTCTTATTATGTTGCATTATTTTAAACATTAAAATTTTACTAGTTTTTAAAATATTGCTTTTCATAGTGAAGTGCTTTTAGATAAGTCACACAAGTTTTCTGGACCTCAGTGTCATTATTAACAAAATGACCAGGTTTGATTGACTAACCATTAAGACTGCTTACAAATTTAAAAAGTTATATTTTAAATAAATTGTAAATTAAATATATCTAGACTAGGAATAGGAGACCTTTTATAATACATTTTTTAAAAAATAGATGCTGAGTGACAAAAACAAATCTATATTGAATTATCTAAAAATGTTTATTATGGTATGTCTAGGTAATTTTTTTTTTTATATTTACTCTGCTTGCAATTTTTA
Source organism: Camelus ferus (assembly GCF_009834535.1). NCBI lineage: Eukaryota > Metazoa > Chordata > Mammalia > Artiodactyla > Camelidae > Camelus > Camelus ferus. Next base: position 26,561,386 of record NC_045697.1, read on the forward strand.
ATGCATCCTGATTCTGTGAAATAAGATTTTTCTTTTTTTATTGAAGCATATTTGACTTATAATATTATGTTACTTTCAGGTGTATAGCAAAGTGATTCAGTTACATATATATTTTTTCAGATTCTATTTTATATATAGTGGTATGTTATCTGTTAATCCCATACTCCTAATTTATACCTCCCCTTGAGATTTTTCTTAATTAAAACAAATTTTTGGCCATCATCTGCTAAAATGTGGCTTCTGTCACTTTTTCTCTACCACTCTTTCCTGGACTTGTTATATATATCTAAGACATTTTCACCATATCCCGTTTGTCTCATACTTACTAGTCTGAATTTTCTTTCATTTTTTACTTCATGTTTCAGTCTATTATTTTCTTTCTTCTGACATATTCTGTAGGTCACTAGTTCTCCCCTTTAGCTCTTCTGATTTGTTGTAAAATTTCTACTGAGGTATTAATTGATTATATTTTGAATTTCTAGAACTTCCATTTGGTATTTTCATAAATCCTTTTTGTTCTATATTGAAAATCTTCATCTAGACATTTATTTTCTTATACATGTTAATCTGTATATGCAACTTTGTATATGTATATCTGTGAGTCTATTCCTAGTGTCTGTTTTATTCTCTTGGTCTTGTCCCCTGGCATGCCCAGTAATTTTTTTACTGTCTGCCAGACATTACATACAAACAATTTTTGAGGCTCTGGAAGACAACTATTTTCCATTAATGATGATTTGTTGTTGCTTTGGTAGAGCATTAAAGGTAAAAGTAGATCATTTCAACCCAAAGTTAAAATGATTCCAAAATTTGACTTTAATCTTTATAAAGGCTTTTTGTTTGTTTGTTCTTAATCATGTAATTTAGCTATTGAATGTCTTAATTGAATGCGTAAGATATTTGCAAGTGTCTGCTTTTCTTAGTGGATATTAAACCACATGTTTTGTCTCTCCAATTCTTGTGGGACTTCTAAAATCTTACTTCATCTTCTTGGCTGCTTAGATTCTGCTCTCTGCTTGAGTTCTTGACTTTTGCCTTGCTCTACTTAACAATCAGAAAATCCCTCAGTGGGAAAAGCAGTCCAAGAATGGGGTTACATTTCTTCTCTCTTCCTTACGTTCTTTCTCTCTGAAATTTTCTCCTGCTATAAGTGCTGGCTGCCTTTCCAATCCTGAAAGACCTCAAATTTTGTTTTTTTAGGCCCTTAAGAATGCTGAAAACTCTGCTCAGATTCTTAGACCTTTAGCTGCCCCTTTTGCTCATCTTATTTTCTCAGACTTGAGACTTAAAAATAGGCAAAATTCCTTGCAAAGCAAATTGATGTAAAATGTCAGACCCCCCTCAAAGCTCTTCCCTTCTCTCCAAATCTTAGGTTCTTTAGTACTTGGCTGTCTTGACACCACTCTAATTCCTGAAAACATTTTTTAAAATGTATTTAGCTTTTCTAGTTGTTCTTTTCAGAACTGTTCTGATTCAAGCTAATGAGGAATATTATTTCATATAAATATTTTCAGTACAGCCTTTAAGAAGTAGTTAATAACATATGTATATGCCTATTTAATTGTATTATTTTTATTTGTACAAAGCATTATTTAATTCTTATGTTTATAGGAAAATTACTTGCCTTGACAGTATATTGCCCTAGATAAAAGGCAAAAGTGTAATCTGTAATTATTTTCTACCTGAGAATTGAAGGTTAATGATAATGATGACTTACTAATAAAAGTAACATATATTGCTTACTATAGACCAAGTACTGTCCTAAAGTTTTATATGCTTTAGTTGAATTTTCACAACAACACTGTAAGGTCCTTTAATTATCTCAACTTAAACAGATGAGGAAATTTTGGCCTAACTTGTCAAATGTTATACACCAGTGCTGTAATGGAACAGGTAGCAGGAATGAAGTAAGGTTTGTTTGTAGGCATAGTAAATTAAAAGAACGAAGTACAATCTAAGGATGCTTACTGTTTCTGAAAAGATTGTTAAAAATGAACAAATCTTAAATCCTACCAGAATGAGTTACATGTGACATTTCAAGCCTTGACAGACAAACAAAGGAAGATATTTGGGCAATTCAACAAAAAAATTACTGAGTTCCTACTTTGTTTCAGAACACAGAAAAGAAGTAGATCTCAGTCTGGCTTGGAGGGGACCCTGGGATTTCTACAGAAGGACACTCAAACCCCACCTTCCATCCCCCAGTGATCATATTCACTGTATGTGTCCACAGCCTACACTGAATGGAGTTTCCCTGAGTAGCAAGGTGGATCTTTGACATACTGGCACCTAATCTCATGATTGACCTAATATATTTTCAACTAAACAAATTTCTGTAAAACAATGTTTAAAGTAAAAATGCTTAACTGCTAAGATGATAGGGAAAAGGCTTAATAATAGGAAGGTGGGTGGAAATTAGTGGAAAACTGTATTTGGTGACTTGCAGCATTGAAATTTCAGCAGGTACCATCCTCTCAATTTCCCAAACTCTGCTCCTCTTAACAAAGTATATTTAATACTTTTCTCTTTTTAATACCTTAAATATAAGCTAGAAACAAAATTGTCATTATTTGAAGATGTGATGATTGCCTGTATAAAAAAAAAAGACTCTAAAGACAAATTCTTAGAACTAATAAGAAAGTTCAACAAGATTGCTGAATGTACAGCAATGTGCATGTTAGTAGTATTCCTACACACCAGTAATAACTAATTTAAAAATGTAATGTTTAAAAATGTATCATTAGTGATAACAAAAACTATAAAGATCTGAAAAATAAACCTAGCAAAAGATAAAATGATGAAATGAAAACATTCCATTACATAAAATAATGCCTACATTAATGAAAAGATATACTGTATTCACAAATTGGAAGACTCAATATTGTAAGAATGGCCTTTCTTCCTCAACATCTAACTACATATTTAATGCATTAGCCGAAGTTCCAATTCTTTTCAGAATTTTAAAAGGTAGTCCTAAAGTGCTACATAAAGTGCTAGGAAAAACCTCATCAATTTTGAAAAAGAAAGGGTATATGTTCTCTCAAATATCATGGCATAGTATCAATCTGTAATTTAATTATCATGGTATTACTATAGGAGACAGACACACCAGTGGAATAGAACTGAAAGCCTGAAACTGGACCATTTACATGGGAATTGGGTAGTTGACAGAGATGAATTATATGTTAATGGGAAAAAAAATGCACAGTTCAATAAATGATGCTGAACAACTGGTCATCTACTTGGAAGATGATCAAATTGGATGCAAACCTCACATCATATACAAAAATAAATTCCAGAAAAATGGAAGACTTAAACAGAAGAAGCAAATACGTAAACACTCCTGAAGTACACAGACAGCATATGACTTTGGGGTAGGGAGTAAGTTATTAAACAAGGTGCAAAATGTATAAACTAAAATGAAAGATCGATAAATCTGGCTATATTAAAATTATTTTTTTCATTAAAAAGCAACCAAAGTTAAAGTACAGACCACAGACTTGAAAATGGATTTTCATTGTGTAGAATAAACAAAAATTAGTATTCAGAATATGTAAAGCACTCCAATATAAATAAGAAAAACAATCTCACAGAAAAAATGGGCAAAGAGATATGAACAGTTTCCAGATGAACAAAAATTAATATTCAATAAACATCTGGAAAAAAGCTCAAATTTATTATTGAAAATATAAATTTTTAAAAATGATACCTATTGGATTGGTAACATTTTAAAAGTCTGTTACATGACATAACATGGATGTATGTATAACATTTATGTATATATGTATACATATATACACATATACATATATGTTTAATCCTATGTGCATATATATATACAAACATACACACATACTTCATCCTGTCTTCTAACAGACTTTTCAATATATATAAAACTAGTGTACAACTTAGAAATAAAGCCAAATATGTGAAAAACCTAACCATTTTACATATCAATTAGGAAAGATAACAAATATTTCACAGAAATAATATATACCAATTTCAAGGTACTGAATCTCCAGAAAAATTAACAGAAGACATGCAGAAAGAATGGAGGTGATTTTTAGTTGTATCTATAAGGTTTATTTCTGTTATTTTAAAATAAAGAGATCAGAAGTAAAACCATGAAAATGTTTATATCTATTAAGTCCAGATGGGATGCACATTAGTCCTATTATATTCTCAATTCTCTATTTGAAATATTTCACACATTAAATATATTAATTAAAACCATGAATTACAAACCACTTTTAAGGAACTGAAGAAACATCACATACCTTGAGTGTGGAAAGACAAAAAATGGCTAAAAAATTTATAAATTACACAAGTGCCTATGTTAGTGGATACAATTTTAAAATAAATTCACACTTTATATTTTATAAAATAATCCAAATATTTTAATATTATATTGTATTCTCATGGCAATAACTTTTCTATAGTAGAGTACAAACATTTCCCAAGGCATAAAAATCCCCCCATGTTATGCACCTTGCAATTAAGTTAGAAATGTGACTATGTTTGGCTGAATTCACGGCAGCCAAAAAAGTATTCTTAACCGAATTTTTGGAGACCTGGAAAAGGTTTTGACAGTCTTTGGTAATGATGTATCTTTGGGAATGAGAAAATATAGCCTCCCCAATGTGTAGCTGGTTTTGATTTTACCTCCTATCTCCTTCCTTTTTAAGCACAGCCTTACTTTTTCCAACAGGGAGGCCAATAGGCCTGCATTAATTTGCATGGCTGATGTAGACACTAATCAATGTCTGCCACACAATATATGACAGCTTATTAACACAGAAACCAGGAAATTAATTACCATAGTTTAATTCTGGAAACGGCCTTTAATTTGGTCAATACTTTCCATTAGTGATAGAATTAATTGCTTGAAAACTGATTAATGAGAAGATCCAGCAGGTAGTAATTAACATCAAAGTAAAAAAATGTTTAAGTCCTATGAAAATTATTTAGGTACATGAGAGAAAATTCTAGTCAACAGCTAGTGGAAACTACAGCTATTCTTTAAATTTAGCATTTACTGAGCTGACTCAACATTCTGGAGTCTGTAATATAATTAAAAGAAATATTCAGTGATGATGACTTACTGCTGCAAATAATGTCATGACTACATAATTAATATCTTTCATTTCATTCTGTATAACTCAAGGTTAGATACCAATTAATTCATAATTCAACAGCAAAACTTTTAAAGAGCTTCAAATCATTAAAGTTTATTGGAAGTAAGCCATCTTTGTACATTAATTATTTTAAATCATCTTTTACTACCAAACTTGGGGGATGATTCTTGCATTAGTCAATTTAATTGTTCAAAGAGAATTAAATTTATCATTGACCCAGCAACTAAATAGGTCAAAATATTAATGACTATCAGAGGCTAAGCATCCTATTAACTTATTAATTAGTATTCTAACACTTGCACTGATTTTAGGAAAACCATTAAATAAGTCTGATCATGGTTAGCAATAACATCTCCGGAAATTATACATCTGAGAGGTTTTGTGGCTGCAATCCCTTTGGGAGTAGGGGCTAGAGGATTTGTCTTAAGGTCTTATTTGTGTAAGAAGCACATAATGGTTTTTACAAGGATAGTATGTTTACTGAAGTAGCTTAAGGGCTGATGGAGATTACCAAGGACCTTTATCATTCCTGCCTCTTCTTCCAATTCCCCCACACTTCTGTCTTTGATTCCACCACACCAGATTCATAATACTGCTTTCATTTTAGGCAATAAAAATATATTTACCTACCACATATGCCTTATTTTTCCTTCTGAGTTGTTCAAGGATATAAAAACATATTTGTAGTATTTGCTAATACTTCCATTAGGAATCAGGACAAAGAAGGCTGGAAGCAATGGTACAGACTTGAGCTCGGGATAGTTGATGACAAGAAAGTGGGAATTCAGAGGAATTAGCAGGGGAGCCTTAGGAGAGGAAGGACTAGCCAGCCAATTTTATGACATGCTTAGAGGACTCACTGATTCTCCAGTCCGAAAATTCTCTTTTCAATGACCATTTTTAGAGAGTACACCACAGCTAAAAAGCAAATATTTATAGGAGCCAAAATAGAGTCACTTTTCATCGTTAGAACTTTTGGATATAATTGTTTTTAATCTGGTGTTTCATTAGAATCATTAAAATATGCATTAGCTATCCATTGCTGCATGAGAAATTATTTGAAGATTAGTAACTTAAATAATAAACATTAATTATCTCACCGTTTCTGTAAGTCAGGGTTCTTCGCTAGGTGGTTCTGGCTTAGGGGTCACTCATGAAATTGTGGTCAACATGTCAGCTGGGGCTGCAGTCAATGAAGGCTTGACTGGAGCTGGAAGAGTCATTTCCAAGGTGGCTGACCCACATGGCTGTTAGCAGGAAGTCGCTGTTTCTGGCCCTGTAAGCCTCTCCACAGGGTTTTTGTGTTTCTTCAAGACATGGCTGTTGTATTCCCTCAGAGAGAATGATCTTTGAAAGAGAAGAAAAGACCATAATATAAGTGAATTGATTAAAAAAAGGTAAGAGAGGATAAGATTTAAAATAATATTCTCCAAATTTTGATCACTGGTCTGTAAATGGTATGTGAAGTATTAATGTAAATAGACATTTACCAAAGAAAAAAGAAATCTGTATTCAAATAAGTTTGAAAAAAAATTAGCTTAACCAAGAAACAAATTTAAACAACCTTTTTTTTAACTGAGAGATTTCATATACTTTATGAATTCCCAAAGAAGAAATATATTTTGCAGGTATTATTAACTAATATAAGCCACTTTAGCTGTTTAAAAATCTTCAGGGTTCTTTTAATAAAATTCAGTAATTAGAGGTAAGAGGAAGACATATTTCTTCCTTATTGTCTTAGTATCAAGAGGAACATTACAGGAAGTATAAGTTTTGGACAAAAGTCTGCCAAACATACAGACATTTATTTGCAAACTGACTCAATGAGCTATTATAGCTTTAGAAACCATCAGATGAGATCTGTCAATAGAGAGCTTCATAAAGTACCAGGACACAGAACACAGTTCTTAATTTTGAGCTCTGCTATTAAGGGCTAGTTTAGCTTGGAAGAAACATACTCACGAATGAAAAATTATTACCAGTATATCTCATGCTAATTGGCAAACCACCACTGAGTGTGGGTTCCTGAGCAGAGATGTTTCTTACTGGCTAATCATCTCTAGAAGTTGGACTGAAATCAATTTGCACACAGATATATCACACTTTCTGTTAAAATAAATTGCCACAAGGACAACATAGAAATAACATTTTTCAAATATTTTACCACATCCTTCTTTTTCCTGAGAGCATTTGGGGGATTAACATTTTTAGAAAAGACATGGAAAAATCCCTACAAGGGGAACAATCAGGTCCAGGTTACCTAGAAGGAATTGGCTCCTAAAGAGAAAGCAACAATTCCCTGTGCTATACAGTATAAACTTGTTTATCTATTATATACATATTAGTTAGTATCTGCAAATCTCAAACTCCCAATTTATCTTGTAGTAACTTATGGTGAAAAAGAATAGGAAAACGAATATATGTATGTATGAAGCATTCATTATGCTGTACACCAGAAACTGACACAACACTGTAAACTCACTTTACTTCAATAAAAATATATATACTAGGGGTAAAAAAAGGATGCATTTAACATTAAAAAAAGAGAGAAGGCAATAAAATTATAATGGGAAATTGATAATGATAGATGCTGGTAAGAGACCATACCTGGATCTCATTCTCTCAATGAAAGAGCTATGAGTCAAATGATTTCCAGTATAAAGAAGGTGTTATTCATCAGGACACATCACTGAAGGAAAGCTAATTAAAAGTCTTAAGGCCCATTGCCTCAGGAGGGGCACAACAATATCTTGAGATACACGGGAAAAACATTAATTAAATCAGTGGACTTTTTAATTGTAAAAAAACAAGCAATAGACAATCTAGTAATTTTACTGCCATTCTGATCCTAGATTCAAAATTATCAAATATACAGGGCCAAGTTTATATTTATACAATAAAATGTGTTTATGAAAAGACATGACAGTAAATTCACTCCCCAAAGAATGCCATCCACAAATGGAAATGTAATGGAAGTGCAGTATGTTTAGTGTTTCCTGTAAGCCGGGTGTTTTATGTGAATAATCTACTACTTCACACGGGTAACCTTACAAACCCTCACAACAACCATGTGAGGATGAAACTATTACTATTTCCGTTTTACAGATGAAGATGGAATGTGGGTAATTTTTTCAAGGACAAAATGCTTGGACTCTAAACCAAGTCTGTCTTACTCTACAGCTCATGCTGAACGTTTCTCTACACTGCCCTTGGGAGATGAACATTGGTCCAGAGAGACTAACTTCTGGCAGTAAACCAAATGGCAAAAATGCACAATATTGTTTAGGAGAACTTACTAAAATCAATATCTTTTAGAAGTAAAACAATAAAGAACACACGATCTCACATGCCAGAATCAAGAAGAATTAGAGTCGCATTTCACAAGAAATGTGAAATTATCCCCGGGACCAACTATCTCTATTCTCTGTTTCACATAGCCCCTCACCATTATGAATCATTTTGTAATATGGATTTTTGGAGTATAAAAAACATTCTTAGTTGATTCTCAAGCTTTTTGTGTTTTAAACCCTTAATGTCAATCCTTTATTACGAAAAAGAAAAAAGTCTTTTTCTTAGAGTTAATTTCAGCCAACAATTCTAAGACTACATTGATTTCTTTAAAAGAGAAAAAAAGTTTATAAAAACAGAAAATAACTTCAAATTAGTAACTCACCAAAAAATATTCGTCCACTATTAGCGTGAACTTCAATTCAATAAGCTTTTTATCTTGTACATTTTATGTGCCTAATATTACTATACTAAGTGCTGTGGGAACATAGAAAGCATGTAATTCTTTATCAATGCCTTCAAAGAAACTGTATTTTCATGAGAGAAGCAAGACATCTAAATGTTGAACTGTTGAATCATTATTCTGGGCATCATATCAGTAAGTGCCCAAATAAAAAGTATAGACTAGAATTCCCCCGACTGCATTTCAGGAGATATTTAAAAGGAGTTCATTTTTTTTTGTTGTTAATTATCTGGTACTAAAAAAATTTAAAAACCACACAATATTGAATATTATCTTTGCAAATTATTTCATCATCATCAATATTATCAAACATTTACTGTACCTAGGCAATAAAAACACTAAGTGCATTAGATAAATTATCTCATTTAATTCTTCAAATAATACCATGAAATAGATACTGTTATTAGCTTCATTTTATAGTTGAGAAAGATGAGATTTGGAAAGCTTGCATTCTGATTGCAGATTATACTTAATGTTATATGTGGAGCTAAGCTGCTAGACCCAAAAAATATGGGTTCTAACCTGAAAAAGGACCATGTCTCTGAGGTCCCTGAATATTTTATGTAAAAATAGTCCCATTTTTCACTTTTTATACCATCAAACTGTTTTCCTTCTATGAAATTTGCATTCCAAAATTAGCATTTATTTTTTTACTCCCTTATTTTCTGTCTACTCTAAAGAACGGCATCAACCTTTCTCACCAATATATGTGATGCTAACCTAATTCCTATCACATCATTGGCATGCAATTAATATTTACTGGAAGGAAGGAAAAAACAATCAAAGGAAAAATTGCACTAGACAAAGTTAAACAGGCAAGGAAGCCCCTTAATTCAAGGCTGTTGTGATAGGAAAGAGAGCCCAGAACTCAGTGTGACCTCAACTTCACTGATATAAAACAAAGAACCAGATAGGTTTAAGAGCTGGGATGGGGGAATTATAGCCCATCTGTGTTTCCTAATTGGCATTACTTAAGGCAAAAGGAAACTTCCTCTCATCTTCATGACAGGAGGTAGTTTTGCAACTTGGAGTAAGCTGCCCACCGAAATCTCTCTCACAGAGACTAGTAGGTAGGGGGATGGCTTTCCTTGATGAATGCATTTCAAAGGAATGGTTCCCACGTCCTTGAGAAAGACATTCCCAGGTTATAAAACTGGAAAGAGGCTTTGAAAAAAATTCCATCTAAAGAGACAGAGAACTAATTTATAATTACAAGTTTTCTAAAGTAAAGGCACTAAGAAAAGGTCAGGAAGAAATTTGTCTGAATTTTAGTCAAGATGAGGGGAGCTTTAAGGCCTTCTTGATCAGAAGGAAGGAAGGAAGACAATTTGGCAATCATGAAATTGTGCTGCTCAGCTCCTTTCAAAAGAACCTGCTGCAAAGGCTGACACCCTCCAACTGCTGTGCCTTTGGGTCTGTTTGCGATGTTCACACAGAGACCAAGCTCTCCTGGCTGTTTCCAGCCAATGACTGAGCATGGCCAGCATATGCAAGCTGGGCTATCCTACTCAATATGGAACTCCTCTAATGGGGAGATTCGGCTCTAGGGTCTCCATAAACCTGGCCAAGATGTTCCCGGAGTTGCTGCAGTCTAAGGCCCTCCTACTGACTCTTCTTTCCTTCTCCCCTGCTGCAGCTAAGGCTGAAGGTTTTCCTGCCTAATTTTGCTCCTTCTCCACTTCATTCTTCACAGATGTTTTCCTAATAAATTTCTTGCACATCTAATTTTGTCTTCTCAAAAGATCCAAACTGACACCAAGGGAAACAAATAGAGGCAAGAGGGAGGGGAAGGGAAAGAAAGGGGGAAGAAAACAACAGAAGGCAAAAGGAAAAAAGGAGCAGAGAGGGAGAAAAAAAAAGAGAAAATATGCATGAGAGGAAAAGACAGACAGAAAGCAAGTGAGACCACATAAACTGCACACACTCATCAACCTTGGTTGCAGCCCTAGAGCTTGAAGGTTGAATTTTTGCTTTGTCCCTGACTGTCATTACTAGCAGAGATGTTTTAAAGAAAGCATACACCATGCGCAGAGGGACTTTTGCTTTCTGAGTAATGGTCCTCCAAATGTCTCTTTATGGCACTCATGGGGATAATAAAAGTTTGACACAGTAGGTAACTCACCTGTACTAAAATAAATGGCTACCCTGATGACCCCTCCAGGATGGCCCAAATTAATGCTACAAAAAAAAAAAAAAAAAAAAAGGACTGGTAAAGTATTTGTCCTTCAAAATCCTGGTTCGAAATACAAATTCCCTTCAGGGGGAGCCCTCATCTGCTCACAGGTATGAATTGGCCCTACTTGGCCTAAATAAACCAGTGTATCGTAAATGTGCATTGGCCAAAGGACGGTTAATATAAGGCCATGGACAGGAACCAGCATTACAGGCCAGGGAGCCTATGCAAGGCCTGTTAAGTTTCCTTCCCAGTTTTTTCTGCAGTGGGGAACACAAAGAACATCACGCACACACATCCTTCCTGGGGAGATGTGGCCACACAATCACTAGTGAGCAAATCATTGGATGCAAAGATAAATCTCTCTCCAAAGTACGAAGAATGGTTTTCAGGACAAATTCAGTCAAAATCAATACTTAGAAGAAATAAATAATATTTTATCTACAGCTACAAAGGCACAATCAGCTAAAAAGTCATCCGATTTACACTATTTCCTGCTTTACTTGTAGCAGGACACTTCTTTCATTCTTTTGTTTTTTTATGAAAATCAGAGCCTACCTGGCAAACCAGATTCAATCTTACCACAGCTCTTGGTTGTCTCCCAAGTCTTTGTGATTATCCAAGCAGTATATTTTATTTTTAATGGTTCCCAGTAGCGGAGGGTGTGTCAAGACCAATCAGTGTCCCACAGGAGAGGATCTCAGGCAGCAGTTAGATGCAGGTGGCTTGGAAGCCATACTCTCAAGGCAGCAGCTGTTAACCCAAATATATACAGTTCTGTGGGCAGGCAAGTGTAAGCCCTGCAGGCCACCAAAGTCAGGCGATGAGGAGAGAGCGCTGTCCCCTGGGCGGCAGTTCCAGAAATCAGGACTCCAGACAGCGTATAGGCTCTTCGCTGGGAGATACTTGCCGAGCTGTAGCCAAGCAGAGGGCAAAGAGGGCGTCCCCGAGCTCCTTCTCCGAGACGAAGTTCGAAGCCTCTAGACGCTGCCAAACCGGAAGTGTGCCTGTTAGGCTACGCCCCCCACCCCCACCCCGGCTCAGCAAGCGGGCCCCCTCACAGGCAGGCTGGAGGTGGGCGGTGTCAGAGTCGCTGCCTGTTTGGTGCCCTGGGTGGTGGCTTGCCTCGACCGTCTTTGGGTCATAACCCGCCCGTGGGACCGAGGAACTCAAGCTAGGACACCAAGGGGCGTCCCCTCGGTGGCAGCCGCAGAAACTGGGTCACAAGTGAAAACCGGGACACAGGCGTGTGTAGAAGTTCCCCGGCGTCTCCCGCCGGCGCTCCCGGGGGCAGAGGGGGAGCGCCAAGATGGCGCCCGCGGGCGGCAGCCAGGCTGAGGCGGGGCAACCACGGCGCCCGCCGAAAAAGGAAAAAGAAAAGATGGTGGGAAAAGAGGAAGGAAAAGAAAAAGATGGCACCTGCCAGTTTAAGCAAGGCCAGGGAGAGCACGAATGTGGCACCCACCAGCCTTGGAACCCAGACGGGCTCCCACAGGCCCCTCCCCTTCAGACCCAATTAGCGAAGGAGCCACTTGGACAGAAAGTTCCGGTGCTTTTCGAGGAGCTGCTTCTGTGCCGGGCCCTGAGCAGGTGAGTCCACTGCGGGCCCTTTCAGAGGTGTTTCTCAGGTCACCACAGTCCCCGGGCAGGGCTCAGGCACAAGCTCTTTTGTTCTTTAAAGCCAGGTGTTTGGGGGGCTTGTCTCTCAGGAGCCGGATGTGGGGTACGAATCCTTCGCTCCTCAGGGAGAAGCTCTGGCTTTTGAGTTCCCTCTGGATGTGGGTCTCAGCCCCGGGTGGGGTTTATGGAGAGATTGTGCCTCAGCCTCTCCTACCCACTTCGGTGCGGTTTCCATTTCATTTGCCTGATATGAATGGGTCACTCTACCAAGTTTTAAGTTTTTTTCGGAGGAAATTCTCCATTTATAGCTGTTGATTTCTTGTGTCTGAGGGAGGAGGTGCATTCGGGATCTTCCTACGTCGCCATCTTGAATCTTTTTTTTTAATTTACATTTTAAAAGTTTATTTTGAAGATCATTTTAAAAACAAAATTAAAAACAATCTGAGGAAAAGTTGCACGGAATACACTCATTAATAAGTACGGTGGTTGAATCAAAATAAGGGAAATAGATTTTATTCTGCAACTCTGGAAATAAGTTCTGTTGTTCTGAAGGTTTTTTTTATTTACAAAAAAGGGATGAGGCTGGAAACCATGGCAGTTAAAGCTGCCTCTTAATTATGTAAATATACACTAGATACCAAATTTTTCTGTTCTTCTCAATAAGTCAGTTTTGATCTTCAGACTGTATTGTTTTTTAAAAGATAACATGCTATAAATTCAGTGGGATTTGGTGGTCTCTCCTTTGCGAGCAAAGTAAGTCCCTGAAAGAACGTAGGCACAGTTGTCAGATCCAAGTAGGCACAAGTTGGCAAATACTGAAGATCCACTATTCTGCTTTAATCTTCTCTATCCTTCCGCTCTCCTTATTTTTTCTCACTTTACTATGGAAATTGATCTGAAGTGTGAGAGAAAGCATTTGGTATCACTACTTTAGAGTTTTATGGTTCTGCCTTCGTATATAAAGCAGTGTCATTCATTTTGATCATAGTTTCTTCAAAAACAATAGGTGGGTTTCTTTTTCTTTTTCTTTTCCTTTTCTTTCTTTCTTTCTTTTTTTTTTTTTTTTTCTTAAGGGAACTATTGATGAATTTTTTCAGCATAAACATTGCCCATTCTAAAGGAAGCCTTCAAGCCTAGCGTCAGAACACTGCTAGCAGCTTTCAAATTGCATTTCCCAGATTCAGAAATACTACTTTAACTGGTATCCCTGATACAAAGAGAACGTCAGAATCACACAGTGAGAAGCCAGGATCTGGTGCCAACAACAACATAACTCAGATGGTACGTTAAGAAAACCAAGGCATAGCTTGATAAAAAGTAGCAACATCCATCACTGGGCAGTTGGCAGATCCCTAAACGCTCTTTGCAGGCTGAGAACGTAAAACTACAAAGTAGCACAAGCTGAAACCAAGGTAGCTGAAACACAATACTGTGCAAGAAAAGAGAAAATGTTCGGGAAAGAACAATAAAAAATCTGGGAATAAAACAATGAAATGGGAGAACAGGAGATGAAAAATGAAGTTTGTAATGTAACACAAGCATTTGAAATATAAAAGTAAGAATCAAGATTTTTTGATGCAATCTACAAGTATTAAGAGCTTACCATATTCTAGGCATATTTTAGGCACTTGGGACACATCCACAAGTAAAAAGACAATGAATGAACTCTGCCGTCAAGTAGATTACATTGTGTAGGCGGATTAGGGAGGCAGACAAAGAGGAGAGAGGGCCGAAGCCAAGATAAAGGGCTTGAAATCTGTATTCATGATAAGAATAAGGTCTACACATGCAGAAGGGGTTTTAGGAAACTTCCAAAACATCAAAGGCTGAAGGGTCTATGCTTCACACCTTTTGAGTTTACCAGCTTTAAAACACAGCACAAGTCTAACATAATGAAATATTTAAATTCATCTTTAAAAAGTCTAATTATTTTTTAAATATTTATCCACGTCACGGCCCTTTGAAGTAGGATACATGAACTGATACTTAACAGATGTTTTATTAATAACCACTGTAGTTTGGCAAAAGCTATCATGTTTTCATTGTTTCCAGATGGAAATCCTGTCATTCTCCTCAAATCCTTTTGTCATCACAGAGTTCTGAGATTAATCTTACTCTAGGTGTCTATGCATCACTAGCATTAGACCTACCCAGACTGGATACCTTGACTATTGATTTAAGATTTATTGCCTCATGTGAAATGCATGCATGTGCACACATGCACAAACACACACACACACACACACACACAACAATCCACTTTACAAAATTATTTCTTAGCCAGGATTATTTCTGTGTGGGTCTGCTGTATCTACCATTTTCAGTTATATTTCTCTTATTCCACTTGTAGAGTCATGTCCAAGTGTCTCCTGGCAGATCATGGATAGTCTTATCATTCAGAGCAGGAAGATAAAGCAGCAATACTTCTGATGTTGTGTCAAGTTAGAAGGTAATTCAGTTTGCTTGCTCTGGTTTGCAGTAATTGTTTGAAGAAGTGAAGCTCTGCCACAAATCATTTTGGCAGCTACCATTAACTTGGGCTGTGAAATGGACATTACATAGACTCATATGTCAGTCATTATAATGCCAGTCAAGGGAAATTTTAAGAGGGAAAATCTGGGGAAAAACATATCCCATATGTATTCTCTGCCCACTACACTTTTATCAGTGCTGGTTTCCAGTTCTTTTATAAATTTGTTTTCTTTATCCTTTATCTCCATCTCATGGTCCTATTTTCATTTAAATTAGGCAAATCTGTGTCCTAATGCCAATGGTTATTTTGGTGGTTATCCTGGGCCAGTGGCCTTACCTCTCTCAGCCTCAATTCTCTCATCTGTAAGATGGGCATCATGATACTGCCTACCTAGCACAGTTTTGTTTTGCTTTATTTTTTATAAGGATTAACTGATGGAATGCAAATAAAGGACTTATTCACAGTGCATTCAATCCGCCATTCAATAATTATTTATTTGACATTATCATGTCCAAGACATTGTATAAACATTTGATAAATAGCATTTACTTTTATTATTATTCTAATAAATATGTCATATTTTAATGTATACCAGGAACTATGCTAGGAGTGAAAAGAAACCAAAAGAGCGTAACAGTATCTCTTGTCTTTCAAAAGCAGTAGCCATATTGATATATGTGACCATATTTATATACAAATATTCCTTCTCTAAGCATGAAGATTCTAAGGGGTTAGAAGAGGTTGAGTATGTGCCCAAGTTTCTACATCAGGTAGAGGTTTTATTAAAAGCCAGCTCAGTGCCATTTCTTTTGGACTTAGGCAAATACAATGTTCCATAATATAATAAAAAATATGAACAATTGTAAATAAAATTTCCCACATGACTTTCCAAAACCCACACCAGCAACAGGGCTATGTGAGAGAAACAACAATAGAGGAAAATTTCAATATGAAGTATGACATATCTTCTGCAGTCTGATAAATTACTTGTATTACTAACCCAGACTACCCCCAATGGATTTGTGAGTAAAAATAGTAAGAGCAATACCTAAATCAGTTACCAGATCTGCTTGCAGCCATGTTTGATTCTGCAACCAGACATCTGCCCATAGAAGGAACAACCCTATTCTTCATAGCAGAAGAAAGAAACTTGGTCAAACCTTACCACTTATGTTCCTTTATTGTAATCTTTATCTGTGCAAGTTTGAAATCACTTTGTATATATTTTGAAGGAGTCCTTTCATCCCTGCTGTCTCTGATTCCTGCTTCCTCCCTCCAAAGTTATCATTTTCAAAAAAATATCTTTTATCTTCATTTCTCTTTCATAAAATGGGCATGGTGAATCACTAATTCAGGACATCTACAATATATCCACAGAAGAGAAATTTAATTTGCAGAGTTCAGCCAAATCCCTTAGGATGGAAACGTGTCAAAAAGCTGTGGAATTGTTTCTGAGACAGACAACAGACAGCACATAGTTCACTACTGTGTCAGATGATTTTTGTTTGCAGATGTAAGGATGAGGAGTGATACCACATTTCAGCAGCAGAAGAGCAATAAAAAGGCAGAAGGCATTGATAATAACATACAGGAGTAATATTGATGGCTATAATTTATTGCATGCTTACTCATGCAAGAACTATATTACATGTTTTTCAAGGACTTAGTCCTCACAATAAAACCCTGTCTAGTATTAGTATTTTATTATAGCTTCCCTGTTGCCACCCAGCAAATAGGTGGTGGAATTTCAATTTGGACCCACCTTGGGCATTCAGCAGCCTAGGGCTACACAGGGGTGTACACAGCTACAAATGGGGGTGGAGTGGCCAGCAGAGAGATTCTGAGGAAGCAGATCTGTAGCAGAGATCTACTGCACAGAGCCCACTCCGTGTACACAGACCATGGCTTTGGAGAAACCCATATCCTAAATATTGTGGGTTAAGCTTAAAGTCCCATCAGATAACCAGATATATCCTCAGTAGAGGAAGTAAAATTCAGTTAAATAGAAACTTTCATTAAGTTGCAATCCCTATGTTTATTAGCCTTTTTGTTATTTCTTTCTGTCTTTTTTTTCCTTTTCTGCAACTCAGACAACTTTCTAGGTCACTCATTTGAAAATAACTCTACAGAGATTGTAAGTAGCTAATTGAACTTTAGCACCTTCTGCCTCAGAAATGTACTGCTTAAAAAAGAGAGAAAGAGAAAAACAAAGAAAAGAGTACATTAACTGTGACTCTAGACAACTCTAAGTCAAATCATCTTTCACTCAGCTGGAAGGAAACTAGAGCACAATGTGTAAACTACATAGATTTTATTTCATTTATCTTAAAAATGTTTTCTTTTAACTGAAAATAATAGTTACCTGGATATCAATATTAAGTAAAATTTATTTTGCCTATGTTCAGAAGTTCCTTCCTCCTTAGACAGACTGTAGAGGCACATGTTTCTTTTGTTCTAAACAATTCAGTGACGTTTGAAGCTGACAGGATATTGATTGGTTGGGAATATCTATGACTCTCCTTCCTCAGCTAATGAGAAAGAAAGGGATCTCTGAAAGGAACGATGTAGTGGGCACTGTGCCCCAGGGACACAGAAATATCACTGAGATTTAGGTTCGTGGCTCCCAGGGTTTTGTTTTTTTGTCTGAAAAGTCACAAAATTAAAACTTTTTCCACTTTTCCAAAGATTGAGGTTAATTCAGCCTTAAAGAAGACACACATCTTCACTAATAACACTAATATGAAAAAAGTCTATAAAGAGACACATTCTCAGCAACATTCACCTTTAAAAATAGGCAAACTCTTCTGCCCATAGTGGATATGCCCAAATTCTGGAGAATCAGAAATGTTCAAAGCTATTAGAAGTTTAATTTAAACCAGCATTTGCCCAATAGGATATACTGCTGACTTTCTAAGCTTTCAATATAATCTTGGCAGTACAACAGCCAATAGTTATGAAGATGAATATACAGAACTTCCCCTTGTCATGCTCCTGCTTTGTGGCCTGGTGAGTCAGCTCTAGATTAGCCTTTGTTACACAGAAAGTGACCGAGAGAAAGTAAGAGCTGGAGACAAGCCTGTACTACGCATGGGGTCAAGTCCAATGAGATGGGTTCTGTTTTGATATACAGTGTGCTATGCTTAGGTTGGAGGTGACAGGACCAGCAGGCCAACAATGGGACTGTGTGGTTTGTCAAAGGAAAAGTTGTTTTTGCTTTGTTTTGGTTTGGTTTTTTTGTTTGTTTTTTGTTTTTGTTTTTGTCCCCCCCACCCCACCCCACACTGAAAGCTTAGAGAAAAACACAATAGCTGTGTCTATACTTTGGAGACAATTTTTGGTTGGAAACAGTTGTGTGGAGAGAACGTTTAAGACATTTGCTAAACACTGAGTATATCATAACTACCCAAACCCCACTCCATCTCAACTTTGGTTTTCTTGAGACACTGACTAGATATATAAATATCTTTTAATAATATTTTTCTGTCAGTCTGCTGTTTCTGTGAATAAGACATCCTGTTATATAAACTCCCCATTATATTTAGGTTGTAGTGGTAACTTCTAAGATAATAGTTTCCAACAGTCCCTCCAGTTCCATCTTCCCCTTTAAAAGCACAAAACAATTGGTAACAAACACTACCTTTAAAAAGAGAATTTACACATGATTACTTCTTTTTTTTAACAGTCAAAGCTTTAATGATTTATTATATGAAGAGCTACTGGGAATTGATAGGAAAACTACTAAGATTTAATAGGTAAATAGAAAAAACACAAACATTTCATAAAAGAGGAACTAACATAAGCAAATGTAAAAATGATTTTTAGTATTGATTTTTTTTAATGTTTCTTTACAGGAAATAAAATTAATTGATATACATTGTATATATACATTAAATATATGTATACGTTTAAAGAGTTGTGCTCATATTCATGTTGTGTGGCTTCTCAGCATCAATGGTCCCTTTCCTTAGAGCCCCACATCCAGTGTTATCCTCTTAGCAGGATACTGGAAGCTCCTTGCACCAGATGTTCCCCTCCCTACTCTGATATGCCAGGAGGTAAGCACATGACCCAAGCTGGGTCAATCAAATGCTTATTCCTGTGAATTCGACTCTTGACTGTAATGATAGAAGGACATAGAATGGCTGCAGTTTATTCATTATAACAATGACTACTGAGTATTTCATGCTTTAACACCTTCTAAAGATAGCTGCCAGTCTATCTTCAGCCTTGCTTAGAACTCCGTCGCCATATATATTTAACAAATTCTCTTTTTAGTTAAAGTATCCAGAATCTATTTTTACTGCCTGCATGCAAATAATCCTATACGTTTGAGTTGCATTTTGAAACTCACTTTTCTTCTGAGTCATCTGACTCATTGTTCAAACAGCTTTGACACTTAAATGTCATGAATTGTTGTTTCACATATATGTTATTATACCAAACAGCTGGTTAAGATATTGTAGTCATAATAGAGTCATTCTGAAAATGAATAAATACATTTGGTCAGTATGTTTGCAACTTCCTCATTGTCAGCCAGTTCCAGAGTCATAAATTTTGTTTATTGCTTCATTGAGAACTGTACCAGGATAGAATCGCTAAAAGATCAAGCAGGCCAAACGTTACTTAGATGAGCATGCAAGGGCATGACCCTCAAGCAGGCGGAGAGTTACTTAGATGAGCATGCAAGGACATGACTCTTGTCTTCTATCTTTTTGCCAAGTGAAGACTGGTCCACAGACCAGCATCATCATCACCTTGGCATTTGTTAGAAATGCACACCCTCAGGCCTTACTCTTGACCTGCTGACACAGAATCTGCATTTCAAACCATTCCACAAGATAGGTGTTTACACATTAAAGTTTAAAAAATTCTATCCTATCCCACTTTGCATATATCACATTATAATTTACTATTTTAAGTCTCTACTCTAACTATACTGGCAGATTGCCTCTATATAGGTCCTTTTCAAAGCACTTTAATATCAATTTTCTCTTCATTTTCATCATAATCCTGAGAGGTATGGGTAGGTAATATTGCTTCCCATTCTAAAAAGTCAAGAACTGAAGCCTGGAGAAGCTGACTGGTGAGGCCACACTGTAGAGTGGTGCAGTCAGGATTAGCGCAAAGGAGTCTGTAGTTAAAGAAGCAGTGTTGCCTCTGGAGTGACTATCCTGTTTAGTAATCTTCTAAGAAGGAATCATTTCCACAGTGTCTCCTTTAAAGAGTTTGTTCAGCCTCTGCTTGTACCCACTAATGGGTCATGGACTTAATACTTCAAAAATCAGCTGTTCATTTGTGGACTATTTTAACATTTATAAAATTTCTCTTATTTGAAATGTGCTTCTCATCTTTGAGTCTAGAAAAAAAAAGAATGTTTTAATCTTTTCCCACAATAGCCCTTCAAATACCAGAAAAGAAATCTTTCTTTAAGTCTGTTCTTGTCCAGGGCAAATTATTTCAACCATTCTCCAGTGACATATTGTCTAATTCCTCATCTTGGTTATCCCTATTAAGAACACTCAAGGTATGTGGGGTTCTTGTTTAAAAAAAAAAATTGCAAATAACCTAGTACAGTCTGACCAGCATAAAGTAGACTGGGATAATTACTTCCATTAATCCAGACATTGAAATGATGCAGAAAAAATGTGTTAACAGCTCAGTGTTATAGCTCAGTGTTACAGCTCAGTTGTGACAGAAACCTGGATCTGGGCGAGAGAGTAGCACTCGGAGAGTTGTAGAACTCAGGTTTATTATGCCCGTGGGCCCAAAGGAGTTAACACTCCAAACTCTGGACCCCATCTGTAGGTTTACACAGGCTTTTATAGGCTGCCAGTTTACACTTTGCAACATCGTATGCAAGTAAGGTATAACAAAAGTTGACTAATGAGGAACAAGCTTTGTAGAAATGGACCAATCAGGAGGGAGAGAAATAACCAATCAGGAGTGAGGGAAATGGACCAGTCAGGAGGGAGAGAAGTAACCAAACAGGAATGAGCTCAGAGAACCAATAGAATTTTAGGGGTAAGTTCCACTTTCCTAGAAGTAAGCCATTCCAGAGGCAAAAAGTGAGATAGAGTCTCTTGGCCAGGGAACTGGATGGTGCTGGCAGGAGAGTAGTGGCCCTGCCTGGGGGTCCTGCTGGTCTGTTTGTATGGGGCTTCCCACCTCACTACTGTTATTAAGGCTGCCTAAGATTCAGTCAGCCTTGGTAACATTCATATAATATTTTTGTCTTATACTGAGATTGTATCTTCATTTTCACATAACCTTTTCTCTTGTCACGTTGCCGCCATCATATCTGTGAACTAGTATTTTTTGTTGTTTTTGGTGGTGGTGGTTAATTTTTGCATCTGATACAGAGCATAACCCTTATTCAGAAATGTGTCATTGGTTATAGAGCATCATTCCAGACTCAAGGTCATTTGAAAACTTTGTTTTACTATGAAGGCTGGACCATGGGGGAAGATTCTTCTACTTTGAGACAACCAGAGCCAATTTTTTTCCTTTCTTCAGCCTCACAAACAAACAGTCCAGGCCCAAATAAATCTCTATGGATCAGCATAAGACCAGCCATCATCACCCCACTATCTACTAAGAACTGTTTAGGTTTTGAGAGGCCAGTTTCTCACCCTTCTTTCTGAATTCTAAATCATTTGAGCAATAGGTAACAGATTCCGATAAACATGAAAATACAAGTTTTATTGCTCACAAAACTAATCAGGGACTGTAATTTAAAGCAGAGGCCAATATTGACTTTTGATGTCCATGCCCCTCTCTCCTTTCTCCCTCACAGGAAGCTGTCCTATGTAACACATGGTGGGCAGGAATAGAGAGAAGAACACATTCAGCCTATAGACAAGTGGCTTGGAAACAACCAATAAGAGGCAAGAAGGGGCAGTTCAATTAGACAGAACCCCTTTCCCTAATCTCAGTCATCAGATCAATCACTCCACCTCC
This sequence comes from Camelus ferus, assembly GCF_009834535.1. NCBI lineage: Eukaryota > Metazoa > Chordata > Mammalia > Artiodactyla > Camelidae > Camelus > Camelus ferus. Next base: position 26,583,495 of record NC_045697.1, read on the forward strand.
AATGGAGAGAACCACTAAGGAGAGGAGGGCCAGGAATGTTCTCTCAATGTGTTCCCTGCTGGGGTGGAAAGTGGAAGCCACACTCCTCCCAAAATGGAAGGAACAAAATAATGTGTTCCCCCTAACAAGATGCCCATGAGTAGGGTGTTGATTCTGCCAGGCAGGCTGTTTGCTGTCTCTTGCATGAGATTTGTTCATTTCTCCCTCTAATCTTTTGCAAATACCACTGCTTGATTAGAATCCTTCCCCCTTCTCCACTAAAGGAAATCTCCCTGTGGCTCTGTTTACTTACAGGGAATACATTATTTGAGTCATTGAATGTTGAAACACCTAAAAATAAAATTTGTTTCAAAGGCAGACATACCAAATTTAAATAGCTGCTGCCCATGAGATGGTATAAGGCTCTTAGGTATCCAGTGATCAAGGCCTTCACTCCTCATGCATGAAACACAGATTTAAAGACTGTTGCAATGCCCAATTCAGTCTCCCTGGAAGAAGTTAAGACTATAACAAAACATCAGTGCAGGCATTAACCTATGTATATTCTTAGAAAAAAATGTAGGTAGTGATATGTTACTTTAAATTTTTCAAGAGTAAAATTATGAGTAGACATGTGTTATTAACTAGGCTAAATTTTAAAACAGTATAGGCTTAAAGCAACTTAACTCTGAGTTTTTATTTTACTTATAATATTTCCAAAAATTGAAAATCCACTCAAATTTAGAACAAACGTCAGCAAATACTTTTTGTAAAAGGCCAGAGAGTAATTATTTTAGGCTTTGAGGTTCCTTTAGCCCCTGTTGGGACTACTCGACTCTACTCTGCTGTTGGAATGTGAACACAGCCATGGACAATACACTTTTGAGATTGTATGCTCCTTAAATGACCAGCTTTTATCCAGATCTGATTTACCAAACTGTGCCTCTTAAACGGGTTTGAATAGTTCTGCTGAAGATCTTTTCAACTTCTGGAGGTTTTACATCATTTATGCATAGCAAAAACTATTATTTTCAAAAGGCAAAACTTTTTCTTTTTCCCAGGGTTATTAAAGTTTAATTATTTTGGACAGATGAAACATAATAAAATGTATAAACCAAATTTCTGCTTGGTCCAAAGCTAAGTCTGACATCCTGCACATTTAAACAATAAAGGGAACATTAGGTGTTTGGTAGAGGACTCACTAGATGGAAATTCTTTGGTGAGTTAGTTCCTTAGGAAGAACCTAGAATTGTGAAGCTCTATGTTAAGTAAGAGAACCCTGTGGCTTCCACTCTAGAGACTCATGAAGTATCTGCTTTATATGCTTAGTTTTTATTCTGAGATGCTTCTACTATAGATAATAAACGAAACAAGTAGGAAGAACGTTAATATATTAATCATTACTAATATGTTATAATGTTATCAATACATTTTAATTATGTTAATATTTAATACTGCAACACTATATAATGCTGTATTATTATTTTCTATTAAACTATATTTGATATTATCAAATTCTTATCATTTTAATAATGTAATAATCATGAACATATTAATGATATTATTATTCAGACATAGGCCTAAGGACATATACACACTGTCTTGGACACATAATACCAATTTCTATCTAAATATTAGAAAGTTTTGTTGGAAGACAGAAATCCTAATTTGTATTTGAAGATAAAATGGAAACTATTATTTTAGCTATGGACATTTTCTCACCATGATCCAAGTTTAAATACCTATTTTTTTTTCTTTTCTCAATTCTAACCCCAAAGAAACATGTACAGAAGGAAGAAACGAGTAATGCAAAGTAAGACAAGGTTTGTCTTTCCATTACCGTCTAGAGGTTTTGTCAAACTGCTCATTAATCAGTGCTATCTATTACTTTCAGACAATGATTGATAGTTATTATATTAAGAAATGTATCAGGTTAAAAAATATTAGAATAAAAATATAAATAAATAAATAAACTGATCAAGATGATTAAGAATGATTTCTTCTGCAGTTATTGACAATGGCAGTCTACATTAGGTCAGCCAATGATGTTACCTACTCAAAGACACTCTGCTGAGACATGTCTTATTCACTGTGGGGGAGTGAACAAGGGGAAATGATGCTGAGCCCGGGCCAGTTCTTTGTGGAAAGCGGGACACACACGAGCTCCAAGCGTGTATGCAGAGAGGTGGTTGTCTTGATGGCCAGTGGTTTGAAGGACTTCCAAGTGAAGGCTAGAAATTATGGGCACAATTTCTCACAAATATGAACACAATGTGGCTCACATGCAATTGACATCAGAATCACAAAGATTAAGTATTTAAAATGCAGATTCCTGGTTCCCTCTTCAGAGTGACTCCATGAAAATCTCTGGAATTATGGCCCTGGAATTTGCCCATGTTTTTCATCATCTCTGATGGATTTTATGCATATGAAAGTTTGAAAAGCACTGAATCAGTGGCTCATGCTGTAGAATGGTCTACTGTTTCATACTCCACTAGAGATTTCAAATAATGACCTGTTGGGTCTTAGGAAGGTCTTGTGCTTATTTGAAAGGCAGATTCTCCAAGCCTACTTGCACAAAAGCATTGATTCTTTATTACCTTGGAGTTGTTGACCTTGGCAGAGTAAGAGTACCCTGATTTATGCATAAAGTGTGGAGGGTTTCTGTATTTTTCTGGGGTAAAGGTGTTTAGTCTTTATCAGATTTTCAAATAGCTCCCTAACTCTCTCCTAAATTTCTGGATCACTGGACTAAAGGAATCAAACTCATATAATTGCAACTGATTTATTCTATTGTATATTTCATTTACCATGTTCAGAACAGCAGGTCATTTGCTTGATGACAAGAAGAATTTGTCCATAAAATGTTTTGCAGCATTTTATCTTAAGTGTTTCATTTCCCAAATTATCACCTATTTCTGAAGTAAAATACCCTACATATCATCAAGCTAATATCAGAAATCTGGTTCTAAATGTTCAATCAATTGAATGCAAAATTCATATCAAGAATAGGAAATAGCTAAACTTAAGATCACAGAATACATCCTCTATTTCCCACTGTCTGTCTATAACAGCTTTTACTTCCATAAAAAGGAAGAGGGTTTTGTGACTGAAATCACCTGATTTTTGTTCTAGCATTATCTCACTGGAAGTACTGTAAATCTCCATTGTTGTGTGGTAGTCTTTGTGCAAGAGGTTGTAACAAGAAGAAATGAAGCTAAGTGAAAGTGAATAAGGATAGAACCTACAGCTATTTATAACATTGTGATTCTGGGTTAGTGATAAAAAAGCTTTATTTATGTCTAGTTAATAATATTGTGTCTGGAAAGACAGCCTTAGACAAAACAGATGAGTTCTCTATAATGTGAATTTTACAAAAGACAAATTCTTTCCTTAATATATACATAAGCAAATAACTATTGCAAGCCAATATTCTCTGATGACAGAGTCAGAACTTAAATTTTGGCATATATTAATAGTACAAATAGTAAATCTAGGTAAGAAAGAAGTGCTTGATTCTCTTTGAATACAAAGGAGACAAAACATTTGGCTCAGGAAAACTGCCTCAGAGCAAAATCCTGGGCCCTTGGACACTGCAGAGATAAGCTTAAGTTCAAATGTTAGTTTTCCACATGTGTTTGCCACTTTCTAGCTTATATTTCTAGTTACTAGCAATGTCTGTGACACAGAAAGAACACATAATAAATAATTCCTCAATAGTTACATGAATAAAAGACATTCACTAAAGAAGATAGAAGATAGTTGAGATTCTCATTATTTTAGGGTAAATAAATGACCTAAACGAAAAAAAAAAACAAAAACAAAACTCAATGGCCCAATACAATACACTTTAATTCTAGCTCCCAGAAAGCTCCATGCATGATGATGGTATATACTGTTCCATGTAGCAGTTCAGAGACCAATATAAATTCTGGACTCTTCTTTCCTAGGAGTCCACATCTAACCATGAGGCGGAAGAGAGAGAATGGAGAAAAACATGAGAGATTTTAATAGGCCACTCCTGGATGTGACATACATCACTTCCACCTACATTTCATCCATCAGATCTCCATTACATGGAGTGGGAAAAGTGGGCAGTCTGTGTACTGCAGGGTCAAGGGGAGGAATAACGGGTTTCACTTAACAATTAGCTTATCTCTGCCATACCAGAATTAGGGCCAGCTCTTTCCTTAGGTAGTGAGAATGTATGTAAGTAATACCTACCTACCTACCCATAGCCAACTCTAAGGTTACTTACATACATTGTGGTCTCTGCAGTGGGATTTTTTCACTAGCTACTATCCTAAGTAGTAAAATCAACCTGGTTGTAATCTCGAGCAAGGGAGACGCATGTTAATCTAACAGTTCAAGATGGACTCTTCTAAGATTCAGTTGTTACAACTACCTACCTCTTGGCATTTTTAACCATTTATCCAGCAAGCTGTTTGACACTGAATCATACTTTAGTAGGATTGCCATTATAGTTCTGAAGCTCTTCCTAAAGAGTCCTAGGTTTTCTAAATAGAACCCATCCTAATTCCCCTGTTCTTCCCATAAGTATTAATTAAGCAGTTGACCCTCTTATTCACACTGTTTTGACATGCACAGTGTGTGAAAAGCATAGTGAACTAATGGAGTTATCTGCTTCAGTCTCATATATTCACCTCTTTGACCCTGTGGGACCATTTCTTAATGAAGACTATTAGCTGTATATACCAGTAAGGTTGAGATTTATACAGTTACCTCTCAAATCTCAGCTGCTCATTAGCAGACTGCCTCTTCAGCAGTTAAATGAATTAACCTATTTCCTACTTCATTGCTTTATCCATTTTCATCTCTAACTTTTAATATATTATAATATGCCTTATATCCACAATACTGCTGGTTTGTGAGTACGGTTTCTGTGTTTAAAAAGAGACACTAAAATTTATTTTTTGCTAACTATAACATCTTTCCCACTTGCCTCCCACCCTCCTCGTCCCATTCCATTTTTCTACATTTCTCCAGTATATGTGCATTGTTACTGTCAAAAAGCAATAAACCTCAATGCTTGTTAATAAACTTAAAAGATGCATTTCATCTTTCTTTGTTAAGGAAGAGTCATCTTTGGCAATCTTCATAAATTTGTCCCCAGAAAAAAAAAAAGTGTCTTGAGTTGGAACATTCATGTATTTGAGAGTATGTATGGGGGGAGGGGCTAGCATATTCTACCATGAAGAAGTACTGTGCATAAAGAGTATTTAGTAACTAAAGCATCAGAAACAAATCTCATAACTGAAAAGTTTATCTATAGGAATAACCATTACAACATGTTATATTTCTGAAATATGCTGTCCGTGTAACCTAGTTTAGAAAATGCTTGGTCTCTTTCATTCCCATCTGCTTTAGCCATTCATTTTAACTCTTCTGTGATATCTAGCTCCTGGAAACATTTTGGATTTCATACATTATTGGGTAAAAAAGGATGATAATAAGATATTTCCATTGTTCTACAAAACCTATGACTTGACAAATGCCTTAAATGCTAATTTCAAAAATACTATGAACTGCAACAGCAATCTTCTTTCTTTTTCAAACATTGCAACGGAAGAGAGATTTTTTGTATCTCATGTCTTTTATTTCTTCTCCCCCTACCCCTGATGAAAGTAGTTTTTTAGTACAAATTTTATTGACAGTATCATATGAAAGGCATTAAACACGCAAATAAAACGTGTTGTGGATGCTCCATCCTACAGAACCTACTATTATAGAAGATTGTGATGATTAGTGTTCAGAGACATCCACTATTGCCATCCTAAGATAAAGCCAGCAATCTTCAGGATGGAGTTGAGATTCTAGAGAACAGAGAAACTCAGAAGGGGTACTAGAAAAGAGAGATTATGGGATGCCAGATAGTAAAGAAACTCCAGAGAACCAAGCATCCAGCCAAGGTGACTGCATTGAATGTAACATTACCACCAAAACAACAAAAATTTATTTTGCATAAACCACTGAAAATTGTTATGTATTTATAATTGACTTCTGATACAATTTTATGTTTATTCTTGACAATAAACTGTACCTACCCACCCTTCCAGACAGTGTTCACTAATTAAATAAATAATGTTATTTCCACTGACCATTGGCAAAATCTTCTAGTGGTGAATGTAAATTGGACAGAATGTAGTCATGTATTTGACAAAATCAGTTAGTCAAGAAAATGTTCAGACATTTCCTCGACAAGCTTAGACTTTCTAATGGGGCAATCAGTTTTGATCTTCTAGTGACCTTATGAGCAAACAGATTTATGATGCTTTTTATACATCTGCTACTCTTACCTCTTATTAGAAGCAGTTTCTCTAAATAAGGGTACTTTGATCATACATGCTTATAAAATATTGCAAAAAACAACAATGTGAATTCAAGAGGACAGCTCCAGCTTATTTTCAGGGGCATTAATATTATCCTTAAGTCTTTTTAAAATGATGTCCTTATGATTCAGTGGATGATTTTAGTGGCTTCTTATATCAGTCTTTACAAAATGTTACATTTTCCAGTTTACTCTTACTGTGCTGACTTTATAACCAACAGACTGAGCACATAAGCAAACAAAACACCCAAAGACAAAAAACAAAAACAAACAAAACCACAGGTAGTAATTTGAAGTGATCAACTGAAACTGATCTTAGAACAGGATTATAGGTAAATTATCTGATAACATAGGACTCATATTAAGTAAATATCTCTCTCACTCCTTAAATATAATGAATTAATTCCTAAACAGTTTTGCCTAAGGAGAAAAGTATGTAACTAATAAATTTTCATTAATTTTTTAAGTTAGTACATTTCAATCAGTTGTTAAATCATACAGAATCTTAGTTGAAAGATACATATCATAGGCAATAAATTGAGAAAATGTTTCTGTTTGTGCTAAATGGTTTACCTACATTTATGGTATATACTAAGTCAAAATTATGCACAATCACACACGTGTGCTACTAGTTGAAAATATTTTATATTTTGAGTTATATAATTATAGTATTTGATAAAATATCAGGTTACTTAAACTCATACACTAAAGTATAGATTAGCAATCTGAATTTCAAACTAAAAAAATTTATGATTTCCACATTTTCTTCAGTTGTACAAAGGTGAGAAAATTCAGTGACTTAAATCAAATAGTTGTTTTAGAATCCTACTATGGTGGTGGGCTACAGTTTATAAATTAAAAATAGAGAAGGAAGAAGAAAAAAATAGAAAAGAAGAAAAAACTGACAGTGAGTGCCACATAATACACATCATCACAAAAGTACCATTAAAACATTTAAACAAAAGCAATAGAAAAATTCAGATTTCAAAATATGGTAAAAATAATACCTTACCCCTTTGAAATCTCAGAGTCATCCATGTAGTAGATGGTATATCTTAAGGTAAAAATAGATGTCTGCAATTAACTTTAGAGTCATATGCTATACAATCTTACAGAAAACAGTTATTCTACTGAGCTCATCCAGATAAGTCAAATGATGTAAATGTGTCGTTCTTTGGCAAATAATGCATTGACTACACATATTTCAAAAGAAAAGAGATCTAACATCAATAATGGGAACTATTGTATTAGAGAAAAAAAGCAATATAAGCTTAAAGCAAAGAGAAGAAATATTATAAATTATAGTAGAAATCAGTGAAATTGAAAACAGGGAAAACTTCTTTGGAAAAAACAGTAAAATTGATAAACTTCCAGCAAGGCTAAACAAGAAAAAAGAGAAAAGACAATTTATTAATCATCAGTGGAACAGGAATCATCACTATTGATCCCATGGACGTTAAAAGGATAATCAAGGAATATTATGAATAATTCTCTACCACAAATTTGATAACTTGGATGAAATGGATGACTTCCTTGAAATACAAATAAATAATATTAATATAGGAAAAAATAAAATCTTAGTAGACATAGCATTTTAAAAAATTGAACCAATAATTAATAAACTTCTGAAGAAGAACAGTGCCATTCCCAGATGGTTATTTTTTATTGAATTCTACCAAAAATTTAAGGAAGAAATGATACAAATTACCTACAATCTCTTTCAGAAAATGGAAGCAGAGGAAACATTTACTAATTTATTCAATGAAGCCAGTATTACCCCAATAACAGATAAAGATACTGTAAGAAATACTCAAGACCAAAACCTCTCCTGAACATAGATGCAAAAATTCATAATGAAACACTAGAAAATCTAATCCAACAACATATAAAAAGAATTAGACACCATGACCAAGTGGGATTTATTCCAGGATGCAATGCTGGTTAAATATTTGAAAATTAATTACTCTAATTCATAACCATCACATCAACAGGTTAAAGAAAAAACACATGATTATATCATTGATACAGGGAAAAAAGTTGACAAAATCCAATATCTAGTCAAGATTTAAAAAAAGAAAACTCAGCAAGCCAAGAATAAAGGGGAACTTTGTGAACTTCATAAGAACCATCTACAAAAAACCTACAGTTAACATCACACTTCAAATTGAAAAACTAGATGCTTTCTCCCTATGATTGGAGCAAAGCAAGAAAAGCCCCTCTCTGTGCTTTTATTCAACACTGTCGCAGAAGGCCAAGCTAATTCCAAGAAGACAAGAAAAGTAAGTAAAATATATACAAATTTGAAAGAAATAAATAAAATTATCTTTGTTCACAGATAATATGATTGCTATATAGAAGATCCCAAAGAATCAACAATAGCGATATCAACAACAGAAACCTACTGGAACTAATTAGCAATTAAAGCAAGGTTGCAAGATACAAGGTTAATATAAAAGAGTCAGGGTGGCTAATAGCTCAGTGGTGGAATGCATGCTTAGCATGCATAAGGTCCTGGGTTCTATCCCCAGTACTACCTCTATTAAAAAAAAGAAAGAAAAAAGTGGGAGATCAAGATTTGCAGATACTATTATATATAAAATAGATAAACAATAAGTTTATACTGTATAACACAGGGAACTATGTTCAATATCTTGTAGTAACATAATGAAAAATAATATGAAGGAGAGAAGCAAGATGGCGGAGTAGAAGGATGCTTGTAGCTCACCCTCTCCCACAAATACATGAAAACTCACATCTATGGACCTACTCAGCCAAGCAGAGCACCTGCCAAACTCCGACAGAACATTGCCCTCTTCAAAAGACAAAGACCCCAAAAATCTGGTAGGAGAAAACGAAAAAAGAAAGAAGGAAAGACAAAACAGTGCAGGACCGGTCCCCCAGGGAGGGAGCGGCAAAGGAGAACTGGCGCTCATTCACTGTGTCTCCCCCATCCAGTGGAGAGGCCAGTGGGGTGGAGGGGGAACCTCCGAGGCTCAGATATGCCCCGAGCACCCCTTGACCAACAGAACTGAGTTAAACAGGCATAAAGGGTCCCCGCAAACACCCAGCCCGAGACACGAGCCAGCAGCTGCGGGCCGGGACAGGCTGCCCGAGCCCGGCAGAGGACTAGTGCAGCTGCACTGAGGCAGCCCTGGGGGACTGCAGGGTGCTGCATGCTGTGGCTGGGAGGGGATATGGAGCAGAACAATCTCAGCCCCCCATAAATTGCGAAAAAAGCAGAGCAACAAGGCTGGTGTGCCCTGGGGGAGGGGCGCCATAGCCTTTGTCTCCTCAGACCTGTGCCTCCAATACTGGTGCTTTCCGGGAGAAGAGAGGCGGGGCACAGCCACAGCCACCGCCACCATCTCCTCCTGTGCGCAGCACACAGGCGGGGTCGGGGGTGGGGGCAGGGCCAAGACCTGAATCCACACCTAGGGTCTCCACAACCTCCTGGGCAGGACTGAGACTTGTGTATAGCCCGAGGCAGATAGGATTTTTCTGCCCTGGCACCTCAGAGAACTCCCACCACCAAGACAAACAAGGAGCTGAGATTTGTCACGGAGCAGGGTCAGGGCCATTCCACGGTCTTCCCCAAGCCCACCTTCAGAGTGCCGACCTGAGGTGGAGCAGGCAGCTGCACAGAGCAGTGGAGTGACTGACTCCCGGAGAGGGTGGGCAGCCAACCACCTCCCTGGCAGGATCACAGCACTTGACCACGGTGCTTGGAGGGGGCACGATCCGCCCACCTGCTTTGAGCACAGTATCTGACCTTGGCATCGGGAGGGGGAATGACCCGCCTGCCTACCTGGTAAGAGCTCAACACCTGACCCAGTGTTGGGAGGGGGCACAATCTGCTAGCTGACAGCCAGTGGGAGCAGCACAGATGAGGGCGCCAACAGAGGGCCTCTGAAAACAGCAAGCTGAGTTCGCAAAACAGGGCAAAGACACAAGGACCTCTCGATAAAGTCATTAAGAGCACACTGTCTCCAGGAGAACTAGATAACTGATACTCCTTAAGCCACAGTGCCAGAGAGATATGAGCAATATGAAAAAGTAGAGGAACCACTCCCAATTAAAAGACCAAGAGAAATCCCCTGAAAGCACGATCAAGGAAATAGACATTGATGGCCTACTAGATCAAGATTTCAAAAAAGGACTGATCAAAGTACTGAAGGAACTAAAAGAAATAGTGTTTAGATATATAAAATATGTCAAAAATGAAATAGAAGCTATAAAGAAGAACCAAGTAGAATTAGTAAACTCATTTGCTGAAATGAGAGCTAACCTAAAGGCTGAACAAAGCAGTCTATGTAATGCAGAGGAACAATTAAGTGACATAGAAGACAGGACAACAGAAAGCACCCAATCAGAACAGCTGAGAGAAAATCAAATAAAAAACAATGAAAACAATATAAGGGACCTATGGGATAATATAAAGCGTGCCAATCTATGCATAATAGGAGTTCCAGAAGGGGAAGAAAGAACAAAGGGGATTGAAAAGGTATTTGAAGAAGTCATGACTGAAAACTTCCCAAACCTAAAGAAGAAATCAGATATCCAAGTACAGGAGGCTCAGAGGGTCCCAAACAGGAAGAACCCAAACAGACCCACACCAAGACATATCATAATCAAGATGGCCAGAGTCAAGGATAAAGAAATGATCCTAAAGGCAGCAAGAGAAAAACAAAGAGTGAGTTACAAGGGAACCCCCATAAGGCTCTCAGCTGATTTCTCTACACAAACACTACAGGCCAGAAGGGAGTGGCAAGATACATTCAAAGTCCTGAATGAAAAAAAGATGCAGCCTAGGATACTCTATCCAGCAAGGCTATCCTTTAGAATAGAAGGAGAGATAAAGAACTTCACAGACAAGCAAAAATTCAAAGAGTTTAGCAACACTAAACCCATGCTAAAAGAAATATTGACAGGTCTACTCTAAATAGAAAAGAAGCAGGATGCTATGAAAATGAGAAATTCATAACTGGAAAGGAGATAACTGCCATGAATTGCAAAAAGAATAAACACAAAATTGTAAAAGAAGACATCTAAATCATTAAGAGTGGGAGAGAGAAGCAAGGAAAGCCACTGTGGAAAATAGTATGGAGATTCAAAAGATAAGGAATACACTTACCATCTGACCCAGGAATCCCACTCCTGGGCATATATCCAGAAGGAACCCTTCTTCAGAATGACACCTGCACCCCAATGTTCATAGCAGCACTATTTACAATAACCAAGACATGGAAACAGCCTAAACGTCCATCAACAGATGACTGAATAAAGAAGATGTGGTATATTTATACGATGGAATACTATTCAGCCACAAAAACTGACAACATAACACATTTGCAGCAACATGGATGTTCCTGGAGAATGTCATTCTAAGTGAAGTAAGCCAGAAAGGAAAGAAAAATACCATATGAGATTGCTCATATGAGGAATCTTAAAAAAAAAAAAAGTAGAATGCAAAACAGAAATAGACTCATGGACATAGAATATAAACTTGTGGTTTCCAAGGGAGCAGGGGAGTGGGAAGGGACAGACTGGGATTTTAAAATACAGAATAGATAAACAAGATTATACTATATAGCACAGGGAAATATATACAAGATCTTGTAGATCATAGCGAAATAAAAAATGTGACAGTGAATATATATATGTTCATGTATAACTGAATAATTGTGCTCTACACTAGAATTTGACACAGCATTGTAAAATGACTTAATAAAAAGTAAAAAAAAAGTTTAAAAAATAATATGAAAACAAATATATGTATATATTGTATGACTGAAACTTTATTGTGCACCAGAAATTGACACAACATTGTAAACTGAATATATTTCAATTTAAAATAAATTTTTTAAAGTTAAAAAAAATTAAAAATGAGTCAATTACTTTCCAACATACCATCAATGAACAATTGAAATTTGATATTAAATATACACCACCATTTACATTAGGACCAAAAAGTGAAATAGGTCTAAATCTTAGGCATAAATATAATAAAATATATACAGAATATGTGAAGAAAGCTACAAAACTCTAATGAGAGAAATTTTTAAAGATCTAAATAATGGGGAGATCCCTGTTTATGGATAGGAAGACTTTATATTATTAAGATGTCAGTTTTTCCCCATTTGACCTATAGATTTGATGGAATGTCAACAGAGTGATTCCAAAGTTTATATGGAAAAGTAAAAGACCAAGAATAGGCAACACAATACTGCAGAACAAAGTCAGAGGACTGATGCTGGAGTTTTGATTGGGATTACAATAAAATAGAATAGAGAGCCCAGATATAGACCCACACAAACATAGACAAATGATCCTTGACAAAGGAGCAAAAACATTTTGGTAAGGATAGAATCATCTTTTTCAATGAAAGGTGCTGAAATAATTACATATCTATATGCAAAAAAAAGCTACAAACAGACTTTAGATGTTTCACAAAAATTAATTCAATGAATCATGGATCTAAATGTAAAATGCGGAACTACAAACTTTCTAGAAGATAACATAAGAGAAAATCTAGATGACCTTGATTTTGGTGATGACTTTGGAACATCAAAAGTATTATTCATGAAAGAAAAAATAATAAGTTGGACTTCATAAAATTAAAAATGTCTGCTCTGTGAAAAATACTATAAAGTAAATGAAAAGACAAGCCACATGTTTGAAGAAAATACTTGTAAAACTCATAAAGAACTTGTATTCAAAATACACAAAGAACTCTTAAAACCCAGCAATAAGAAAACAAAAACCCTAACAAGAAAATGGTCAAAATTCTGAATAGGTACCTCACCAAAGATATATAAATGGTAAATAAGCATATGAAAAGATAATCAACATTATATGTCATTAGGGAATTGCAAATTAAAACAATAACATAACATTACCCACCTATGAGAATGGTTACAACCTAAAAAATTGACAATACCAAATGTTGATGAAGATGTAGAGCAACAGGAAATCTCACTCATTGCTGGTGGGAATGCAAAATTTTACAGCCACTTTGAAAGATGGTTTGGTATGTGTTACAAAGTTAGACATAGTCTTACCATTTGATCTAGCAATCACACTTGTAGGTGTTTTCACAACTGAGTTGAAAATTTATGTACACACAAAAACTTGCATACAAACATTTATAGCAACTTTATAACCGCTCAAAACAGGAAACAATGAAAATGTCTTTCTTACTAGTAAATGGATAAACAAATGGAATTTTATTCAGTTCTAAAAAGAAATGGGCTATCAAGCCATAAAAAGATATAAAGTAACATTAAATGTATATTGCTAAGTGAAAAAAGCTACAAATTTTGTGGTTCCAACTATATGACATTTTAGAAAATGCAAAACTGTAGAAATAGTAAAAGGATCAGTGATTGCCAGGGGTTCATTGGGCAGGGAAGAGAAAAGAAAAGATGAAGTATGGAGGACTTTTAAGGCAGTAAAAATACTATGTTTGACGCTGTAATATCAGATGACATGCATTTGTCAAAAACCGTAGAACTGTACAATACAAAGTGAACCTTAAGACCATAGATTTTCGTTAATAACAGCGTATCAATAGTGATTCATTAATTGTAACAAATATACCACGATAATGTAAGTTGTTAATAATGGGGAAACTGTATGCAGGGAGGGGTATATGGGAATTCACTCTAATACTTGCTCAATTTTTCTGAAAATCAAATATAAAATAAGTGCTACAACTAAAACTGACAAAAGTAAGTTACATCAATTACATAAGCAATTCCCAAAAGTAAAGATGAAAAACCAGAAAATTTGGTAGAAAAATAGGCAAAAGTTACAATTACAGGCAATTCATAGAAGGTGAATGCCAGAAAACTAACAAATAATATAGAGATGCCTAAATTTTCTAGTATTAAGAATAATGCAAATTAAAACAACAGTGAAATAGCCCTGTATATCCTTTAAATGGGCAAACATTAGGAAATCAGATAATGGCAAGTTTTAAGATTGTAAGACAATAAGAACTGTAACACAGTACATTTACGTAAATTAAAACACACAAATCCACAAAAGAACATTTCATACATTTATTTAAGGATACCTAGATTTATGAAAACATCTAGTATACAATTAGAGTGAATTTCTATGATGTGGAGGAAATGAGAGTCAGAAAGTAAAATGAAAAGAAAAAATAGCAAGTAAAACTAGAAAGAAGCATAGACCAATGATAATGCACCATGAACTTGAAGGATGTGATGAGTTCAACTCCACATCTGAGATCCAAATACTAAAATAGGAAAATTAAGGAAATACAGCAGAAAGCTTTGAGAACAATTGGAAATCGAGACATATTATGTGATATATTCAAAGCAGCACATGAAAGATATTTCTAAATGTCGCAGCACAAGCTATTTCAATGAAAGTCGTAAGACTGAAGTTAAGATAGAAGCAAGTAATCGATCAAAGCATGCAATGGTAGAGATAATGCCAAAGGCCTAGAAATCTCACAAAAATGGAGAGAAAAGAAAGTTTAAAAGTTAGAAAATTTAAATGGGGCATAAAAGTATAATGAAAAACTTTAAAATACCTTGATTCTGTTTTTACAGTGGAAATGTCCAGTGCTGGAGAATTATGTCAGAAAAAGAGAATTCTGGAAAAAAAATTATAAAAGTTGAAATTGTCTTTACTGATTAAAGTTGGCTAAGGATAAAGTATACAAGAGTCTGAAGGGAAAATACAGAATAGCAAAAGGTCTATTAGAAAAGATCAAGATAGAAGGTACATATAGAAATCATTCAAATCACTGAAATATAAGACACTCCACAATGCATAGGAGAGAGTAAGGGCAGTATTGTGAAGTGGTTGACTGAACTTTTTCTTGTTGGAAAACTCAGACTTAGATTTTGAGCTTACCTCCACTACTCACTCATTGGTCTTGAGCAAATACTTAAGTAATACTGAACTTAAAAAAGATCTTAACATGGAAGTAGAGGCAATTTATAAACCTCAAATCTCACGGGAATCTGAAGTTCATCAATAACAGGGTGCTTTTATTTCCACATTGATACAGCAGAGGTTGATGAACTCCAAGAAGATCCTTAGTCCCCAAATTCCCCCATTATCATTGCCAAGATGCTCATAATTTCAACATTAAAAATCGATTCCTTTGTTCAAATATTTTCCATTAGAAGTTAGCAGAACTGGATAACATTGATGGATTGAACGGACACACGTATTTATACGAGATTTTACCACGAGAACAGAGAGTGTAGAAGAGGAGATGATAGCAACACAATTCTGGAAGTGGAACAGTGGACAGGCACGTGGTTATCAACTTCCCAGGCTTCAGGAAGCTCAAAGCTCAGCTGGTAGCACGTGTTACCCAGAAGGAAGTTGATTTATGCTGCAACGCCTCGGAAAGCTCAGGAATTGAATGCACCTGGTAACTCTGAAGGTAAGATTCATATGCAGCTGGAACAGGAGGGGTGGTTAGTGGTCTACATTAGAAAAATTTAGATTTCTCTTTCTGAGGTTTCATGCAATATAAAAAAAATTAGGAATAAAGATAGCTCACCTAAGAAACGTTCAGTAGACTGGAAAAAAAAAAAAAGAAGTTCAGTACTTCTTTAAATGGATGTTAGGAGAATTAAATGAAATAACACGTATAAATTCCTGGCACATGATAAGTATCATTACTAGCAGCATCAGTACCCATTATTTATTTATCTTTCTTTTGCCCACAACACCTATTAGAGAGCATCTAGGAAATGTATAAATTTTCAAAAGGGAGATGATCAATTATTATATTAAGGGTAGGGTAGGTAGGTAGGTAGGTAGATAGATAGAATATAAGAAATAATCTATGTTAAAGGATTATTTGAAGAAAATAAAGAAGTTAGAGTATCATTAAGAGGATAAAAGGCTACAGTCTCAGAAGTCAAAATTGAAGGAGGTGTGGAGGAGAGAAGGCTGTTAATATCTGAGGGGTTCTGGACCTAATTAGGATGTATGAGGGTGAGAGGGATTTCCCCCACATCCAAGCAATTCTCCAACATCAGCTTAGTGTCCTACAATTCAACTCAGTTCTGACACTATCTATCCGGAGATAGTGTCAGATCCCACAGGTTAAAGGCTCAGTCTTACAAGATTGCCCCCCACACATACTCACACACACTTCAGACACCAGTCACAAACCCAAGTTGTCTGTCACCTATGTTTCTGACTGAATGGCTATAGGATTGGAGATTCCATTGACCCTTTACTCAGGTTTGATTAATTTGCCAGAGTGGCTCACAAAACTCAGAAATGTTTTTCCTAACTAGATTTTTCATGTATTATAAAAGACTATAACTCAGGGACAGCCCTATGGAAGAGATGCACAGGGAAAGATATGGGAGAAAGGCTTGGAACTTCCATGCCCTCCCCAAGTAGACCATTCTCCAAATCTCTTAGGGTTCACCAACATGGGAGCTCTCTGAACCCCATCGTTTTGTGTTTTTATGGAGGCTTTATTAAGTAGGCATGACTAAATGATTAAATCACTGGCCACTGGTGACTGAATTCCATCTCCAGCCCCTGTCCCCTCCTTTGAGGTCAGGGGAATGGACCTGAAAGTTCTAACCTTCTAATCACATAGTTGGCTCCACTGGCAACCAGCCCCCAACCTTAGGTGGTGTCCAAAAATCACATTCATTACAATTTCATATGTTCTAATCAATTATGAAAGTTAGTTGTTGAGTATATGTGTCAAGAACAATCTTATGATGTGAATAGTATTATCCTGAGTTTACATGAAAGAAAATTAAGGCCTAAAAAGAAATTTTCCCAGGGTCCACACAGCTTACTAGCAGACCAAGGATTACCCAGTTCCAAGTTGAGAGCTCCTTCAACTACATGAAATACATTTTATCATTAAGTGTTACTATTTGAATGTGTTCTTGTTAAACATTTTGTAGGATTAAGCCTGTCAATGCTAGAAGAGTAATGCTGTATCAGGTAGAAGTTTGCCAGGAGTGCCAAGATTATTCACATTTGGATGCGTGGGTAGGAAAATTCAAGCAACATCTGCTGCCCCTCCGTGGTCCAGTGCACAGAACTATAAAAAATGGAAAAAAAAATGTTTTTAAATGAACAACCAGTCCCAAAGGAACCTCTGAAGGGAGAAGGCAGACTTTAAACTGAACCACAGAATTATTTCAAAGCTAATTAAAAGCTACAAATGTGGAAAAGAAAATTTCAATGCAGTATATTTAAAGCAAGGAAAGAATGAATTGGCAGACTGTATTCTATCCACAGCCAAACTAGATTATCCAGCCCGGCACTACCCACCCTTTTGTTCAACTGTTTTTTTGACTAGCATGGCCTTTATTGCACTCATGAAGTAATGTGAAGAAAAGAGCATAACTCTCCTCTCCAATCATTGCAAAATGCTCCCTTGAACTAGGGAATAATTACATGAAAAATTGTATCCAAAAGTTGAAACAGGTGGTGAAACCATGGCTGAGTCATTGCCCATGGGCAATGAGAGCCTATGGAGTTAGAGGAGCCTTAGACAAAAATCATACCAGCATCTCTTTTCAGTCCAGCCACTACTGACCCAGACTGTGGACCCACATAAAGGGGAAATGAAAATAGGAGGTTGAGAGATCTCTGTGGGACCACAGTCCTTGCTCACCATCCATGGTTTTATGTTCCGTCTGTGACAGGTGATTTGCTGACCACCACACTGCTTAAGTGTAAGTCCAAAGCCACCTTAAGTAGGCATCTATGGAAAGCATCATAGGAGCACTAAGGACTTTGGAAACTGCAGAAACTACAACAGTGAAGCATCTTACTCTTCTTCAGTATTTTTGTTCCACTACTGATTGAAGAAAACAATTGTTAATTAGTCCTTCCTCTCACTCCTGCATGCCTAACCCAGAAACATTATCTCTGCTAAATTCAACCCACATTATTTACTTAAAGTAGAAAGGAAGAGAGCTTTTTCTTTGAAGCAAATAAGTAATTACATTAAATTTTGTGCACTAAATTACAGGCTATGGGCTGCAATATACAAGTGTAAATAAATTAAATCATTAGCAAATATAATGTACACAAAAGAAAGGCAAAATGGAGTTGCTAAGGCTCTTTTTCAGGGCTGACAAAACACATTTATCCAGAGGTCAGCCTTATGACAATTTTGACTCTCTGTAGATAGGATACGTAACTGGCTTGAACACTGGAATAATATTCATCACTAAGCACTTTACATATAATTCTATTTACCACAAGTTTATTGAGAACCCACTAGGTGCTTGATGCTGGGGAGAAAATGTTTAATGAGATTTTAGCAGAGACTGTAGTCGCTAACTAACTATAGTATCCTTCCAGCCCTTCCTCCTAACATTTTGTTGAGCACATTGCTATCCATAGAAAAGACTACATTTCCAAGACTCCCTGGCTGCTTGGGATGACCATGTTACTGAATTCTGGCCAGTGAGATGTAAGAGAGATGTGGTGTAAAACTAATAAGCAATATTCTAAAAGGGAGGAGCTATATATTTTTCCATTTCTTTCTCCCTGATATCAATTATAGTAAAGAAGTGGCTGGAGTTAGGGAGTGGCATTGAGGCCATTAAAACATTCTCTAAGATGCTAAAGGAGGAAGCTGATTTATAGCATTAGGCTTCATGGGCCAGGAGGTCTCTTTCAAAGCTATTCAGCTGTACCATTATAACTAAGAAGCAGCCATAAACAGTGCCTAAAAGAATGGATGTGCTCCACTAAAACTTTATTTACAAAACAGATTGCCAATACATTGACACTAGTTTACCAACCCAAGAAAAAAAGAGTAAAATGAGAAGATGGAAGGAATTTGCCAATGGAAAATATGTCATATAGCCCTTAGACTTCCTAACCTCCACACGTTCTTTCTATGAAAATAAATCCATTTCTACCTTTTTAAGGCTACTTTTATTGGAAGTGTTTCCCTATCACATAGAGTGAAAACTAAACCTAAGTATTACAAATACAGGATTTCTGCATCAAAGTGTTAGAATTTTGTGGGTCAGTCTGGCAGTTAAACATTGAATTTCTGTACAGTATGGAAATTGTTATGGTGATAAAATCAAAGAATATAGAGAAGAGGTGTCAAATCTAAATGGGGAAATAGGCAGAATTAGGGAAGACTTTTTAGAGCAAGAGACAGTAAAGATGAGTTTCAAAGATTAGCCAAATGAAGTTATCCAAATGAAGAAAATGGAAGAGAGTGTTCCAGAAAGCAGCAGCAGGATATGCAAACATCCCCAAGTGATCATGAAAGCCAGATCACGAGGAGCTTTATGTGACAAATAAAAGAATCTTATCTTTATCCTAAAGATATTGGTTCATCAAGGACTGTATCGGTGGAAGTGATTCTATTAGGTTTGCATTTTAAGAATATCAGTTTGGCTACAGGTGTGAGGGTGGTAGGAGATGGGGAGGACAGAAGGTAGAGAAATCAGTTGTGAAGGATTTGTAATAATCCACAGAAATGAGAGTGGACCTGGCTAAGGTGACAGTAGTAGATCTGGAAAGATGGGCTTGACTTGAGATTTAGAAGGTAGAACTTCTGATATGGGGATAGATTGGATTGAAGAAGTGGACGGTAAACAACAGAGAGAAGTTCCTTGTTCATCCCTCCAATGTTAGACCTTTTTCCATAACACCAAAAATTTAAAACTTGAAATTAATGGTTTACCCAGTATTGCAGCCTCACAGAAGATCAGAAGTGGCAAACAGGAAAGGCTGTTGAGAGGGCTTTTAAAGGCTGCTAACCCAACAAAAGTAGTGACAGATGAGAGTCTGCTATTGAGAAAAGGGTCAAAGCTGTATGTGGACAAGGAAATTGACAAGGGTTCATAATTATTATCCTGGGTCATCTATAAATGCTAAAAATGCCTTCCATTACCTTCCGCTTAAGCAGGCAAGAAACCAAGCTATACATTTTAAAAATATACCATAATAAATATGTTTAAATGTTCAAAGTGTTGATGTTTCAAGAGGCAGTGTTCGTTTAACTGGAAATTTCACTTGTACGGTATATCTTATTCTCCAAAGAAGTTATCTAAATGAGGCATACATCTATTAATAGTCTTTTGCTAATTTAGGTTTTGAGTTCTCTAGCTGTTAATTGATTGTTTTTAATTTTTTCCCACTTTTCCTATTAAATAGTACGACTTTGGGGAATAGTGAAATGAATTAATTATATTGATGTGCTTAGAAGTGCAGAGCCAGAAAGGACCTTTAGAGGTCAAACAGCTGAAAGGTCCTCCCTCCTGCTGCCATTACTCTCTGTAGCCTGGATACTTGCTACTTATTCTTTAGTCACAGCTCTGGTTTTACTTCCTCAGACTCAACTAAATCCATTGTGCTAATGCCTTACATTTCATTCGCCACATCATGTAATGGTCACCCATTAATGAGCCAACTTCTTCAACTACGTGAATTCCTTCAGAGTAGGACAATGCTCAGTTGTCCTTATAAGTCTGATGTAGCACAGTGCTTGGCACAAAACAGGTTCTCAATAAATGTGTATTAAATAAAGGCATGAATTAAACCCTGCCTTTGCCTTCAACTACAATTTTCTCTCAAGCCACCAATGGACAATTAGAATGCAGCCTATTTTGAAGGAAGGGGATATCATCATATTTATGCTTTATTACCGTAACTACTAAAAGCCAGCTACATGAATGATTAAAACATCAACCACATTTGCTTTCTCAAAACCTTTCATAGAACTCCAAGTGTCTGGTCCCACAATAGTTTCTTGGAAAATTTGGGGAACCCTTTGTGATCTATAACTATGAAGAAACAGATCATATCCTAGTTCCAATTTTTTTTTTTCAGGTTTTGCCATCTATCTTTGTTTGCTTTTGTTTAGATTTCACAATGGGGCATTAAATTCTTCTTACTTCACATTGTGTGCTGACTCAGATTTTCCTAAAAAATTCTTGTATTTTGCAACCTACTCCTTTTTTTTAATGAGGACACAACAGCAACATGCATCCACTCACCTTAATTTTTTCTTCACCCTTAAAAGAGTCCCTTCCGAAGTGTACTTGAACTGCATAGCTGAGCTGACATTGCAGATCTAGCTAGCAATTCCATTTGTCCCATCTGAAATCATACTGGCAGAATTGCTGCCTGGAGGGATGGGAAAGGCAACATTTTGTAGAAGGTGATGTTCAAATACAGGTGTGTCTTAGTAGTGAGATACAGGTGATTTTTCCTTGAACACTGGACACTGTGGATGGTTGGTGATTAGTCCACAATAACGTGCACTACAGTGTTTCTAAGTTCCCCTAACATCTTCTGTCTTAATTTTGCCTACAGCATGCTCTAGCCATGCTTTTTAACCTCTCTTCCTAGGTTCTCACCCTAATTCTTCCATTGTTTTCCTTCTTTTTGCCTCTGGACCTAACAAGAGATCAGACTGAGCAACATCTGTTCAGTGCCTACTTAACTGTATTACACTGTGAAAAGATAAGGAGGGAAAAACATCTTTCTGTCCCTTCCTCCGGGTAAACTGTTCACTGTCAAAAACCATTAAATTGGCATTTGGAGCAATTTCTCACTTTCACTTGTTATTAAAAAGAACATTGTTGCCTGTCCAATGGAGTCAATTTAGAGAGATATAAACTTAGCCAAATTAGCTGTTTCCTTGCACGTCTTTAAGTCAACTGGTTCCAACAGTAGAGGAACCAGCATTGTATTCACAAAAGGTGTACATCAGCTGTAGGTTGATCTAGAAGTAATAAGAATGATGCTTGATACTGATTATTTCCATTACTGGATAGATCTAGTTACTGCTTTAAGAGATGATAAAATTTTTATGGAAACTATAACTTTCTTAAATATTTCCTCTAAAACAGCCTTTTTCTGTGTTTCTGGAAATCAGAATAGCTGTATATTGCCCTTTGTCTTTCTCTCATCTATATTTCTTAATGTCTTTTTTTATTTTTAATCTCCTTCTCTCTCTGAGAGGAAGTCTGTCACCAAGTTCTGCCACTGAAGTCCTTGCCCATCATCTCAGAACTATGTAAAGTCTCCAGCATAAATTCTGGACATTGGTTATA
Organism: Camelus ferus; assembly: GCF_009834535.1. Classification (NCBI taxonomy): domain Eukaryota; kingdom Metazoa; phylum Chordata; class Mammalia; order Artiodactyla; family Camelidae; genus Camelus; species Camelus ferus. The sequence goes on from NC_045697.1 coordinate 26,605,890, forward strand.
CATGAAGAGCGCACCAGTGACATGGTTAAGAATGACTCAGAAAGTGAAGTCCAGATGCCATTCAATATAATAAAAGAATCACATGTAGTACCTTAGACTGGATCAATAGTTAACTATTATGAAAGTCATAAACTCTTCTGTAAAAATTAAGCATACAGTCATAAACATAAATAATACAGGGTCTTGATCTGGGATTCCATATTCTTACAAAATTTAAATTAAAAAACCATGCTAAAAATTTGCTTTTACTCATCTGTGCCTATTAATTTTATCAATGCCACTAAAATCAGGCCATTTTTTTCACTAAAATTTATTATCTAGCTAGAAAAGATATTGATTATTAAATTAATTTGTGAGAAGGTAACTATATTTGACAAAGCAAGTAAGATAGAAATATTATGTTCCCCAACTCTTACTTTCTTAACCGCTAAGTAAAGATCTGCGCAAATATACTTGAACTGCTGACCTGAGATGATCTGCTTCTACTGAGAACTAAAACAGTTAACATAATTCTTTTCTCTTTTGGTGAAATGGGTAGCTCTGTGATAAATTTTTTATCATGTATAGCTAACTGTCTCTCCCCTGACTCCATCCACACCTTCAAAAATATTTGGAAATTAGAAACACAGAAATTATTGTTATTAGTATGGCTTTAATGATGTCTTTGAGCCAGACAGTCAATAATACTGTCTAGTGTCCACTATGGTCTTACAGTGCACTGACGATTTTACAAAAAGTAGAAGATAAACTCCCAATACCCTTTTTAATTTTATACAGATAAGAATATTAAAGCCTAGAAGAAGAATGGACCCTGTATCCCACAGAACTATTAAAAGAAAAGCAGTGTATTTTAAGTGTACAATACAGATTCTATTATAGTATCATTGTTTATAGTATCATGGTATATTACATGTACCATTATTTATAGTTAGAATTGTTATATTTAGCAAATAAAAATAGAAAATATCCAGTTAAATTTGAATTTTGTGTAAGCAACAAATACATTTTTGCTATAAGTATATCCCAAATAGTGCATGGGATATATTTATGCTACTAAAAACGCATTTTTTAGATTTCCTGTAATTTACCTAGCAGTGCTATTTATATTTTATTGATTATCTCCATGTTACAGATGAGAAAATTGAAGTATAAAGTACCACAAACCATTAAAGGAAGAGCAATGTGCATTAAGGCTATAACATTGATTCTGTTTGCCAAATGGTTGAAACCAGAGCTGTGGAGAAATTACATCATGTCACTTCTAGTGGTGCTTAAACTTCACAAGGAGAGATGGCTGTAACTTTGTAACATCTATGCCCATAGTTCTCTCAGGGCTGCAGACAGTTCCCAGCTCTATGAAAAGTTTCCGACCACAAGGGCCTCTTCTCTCTGCTTGTCTTTTTCTCTGCCTGAGTGAGTGTTCTCTCCAGCACCTCAGGAGTTTGCCAGACTGCACTCAGATGCAACCTGGAAGTGCCAGGAATGCTTCTGTCAGCACTGATAAGGCAGTGGGAGAAAGAGGAGAGGAGAGAGATGACCAGCCTCCCCATCCTTGTAGAAGGTCACCTGAAGAATTGCTCCCCAAGGATTCATAGTTATAACCCGCCTCTCTTCTCCGTCCCTGCCTCCCTCCCTGCTTTCCTTTGCGCCTCCTAAGTGCACTAGCTAAAACCTATATTAAGTAAGTCCTTGTTCCATGGACTGCTCTTCTAGGAACCCAAACCCAGACACTGGTCTAGAAAATAAATTGCTGAGAGGAAATCGAAAAGGCTATATTCCAACTGACGGTTCTACTTCATCGACACTTTGAAAAATGGGAAGGTTCTCATCACTCTCTTCATAAGGAAGTATGGTTTATATCAAACCAGCTTCAGATGGAGCAGAGAAAGCAATGAAGTTGGGCTTCCACAAATAGAATATTGGAGGTTTAGGTTCAAAACAATGGCAATTGATAGAAAATAGGGGTCACCCCTACAGTCTTCTTCACCCTCACCTCTTGTGTTTTCATTACCATTTTCTTCCTCAGGCCACAGATACCCACTGCCCTGGCTCGTGCTTTGCTTTTCCTTTATTATAACATTGAATCTTTAGTTTCAATAAAATATTGATGTGCTCTCCTAGAAAGGCAGCCCAAACTTTGATACTTTCTTTGAATTATGTGCAGGATGCTGTAGAGCTGCAGCTCTCTCAGGATGACCCCTAATATGCCTCCTCCAGGAAAGCAGTTAATGTGCCTTCCAATTTCATGGGGCTGTTACTTTTATTGACATTTATCCTGGAAGCCAAAGAAAGTTACATGATCTCAATAATGACGGAGTTGCCTTGTGAGATTGTGCAGGACATAAATATTCATTAGAACTAAGCCTTGTGTCTTCCTGAAAGTTGACTAGATAAGGTCAGTAAGAATTCATGTTGGAAATGTGTTCATCTGAACCAAATAATGAATCCATTTGTCATAATGATTAACTTGGAGAGAGCAATTATAAATGAGAGAAATGTTTTCCTTTTATTAAACTTTTGCTTGCTTATAGTGTATCCTACCAATGAGCCACGGGATTCGTATGTATGGTAATTACCAGGAATGCACAGTTTTATGCAGAAGGAATTTTATGCTTTCTCATAATTTATAAGACTTTAAGCCTTTTGATAAACCCCTGTTTATCACTTGGAAATAGCCATCCTCTTAAAATGGTGAGGGGGAAAGTGGTTTCTTTATTGGAAATTTTCTGGGTTTTCAAACTGGAATAATTTTTTATAGTCTTTAGTAGTAGTTCATAAGAGGAAAAGGTTGATGTAAAAATCTCCTATTGAGAGCTGATCAGTAACATTATAACATCTAATTAATAAACCAATGTTGAAGCTATGTTCTTTTTACAAAAGAAATGTTCTTCTACTTGAGATATTTATACATTTCTGTTATAACACTTTAAAACTATTTTTAAAGTCTTAAAGTTTTAATGTTTCTTAAATATCTCTAACTGCATGCTTAAATCACCATCTCTTTTACACACTCTCTTTCTCACTCTCTTTAAGAAGCAAAATATGCATCTGACAATGGTGAGTACTTTATCATGCCATTTTAAGTGATTCTATTATTTTTCTATTAATTACATAATCATAATCAGTTTTGAGAATCTGAAATATGTATTAAAGCTTTTTCAAGGAAAGTTAACCCTGTTTCAAGGGAAAAATGCCTTTGGAGGAAGTAAATATGTTCAGCTGATTAGGAGGGCTATGATTTCCAACCTTGGATTATATAAAATGAAGACTTAGAGCTATTGTATGCAGAATCAAATGGAGATTGTAGAGAGAAACAGGAAGATTTTCTAAATGACAGATATTTATTATCTATATTATCATCTACATCTATATTATGGTCCCAGGATTTTCTTCTCTTTCTCTGCCTTATAGCCTCTGAATTTCACCATCCTTTAAGGGAATTCTAGGGGACAGTCTCGTCCCCTATTCCCTGTGAAATGTGTGACTGATTTTCTGGAGGAGAATGGACAAGTCTGATTTCAACCTCTGTTCACACCAAACTGTATCCATTAACTATTATTCACACCCTGTCATATTTATGGGAAGGTAGAAACTTCAGTTTTTAATGTCATAAAAATTAGTTATTTTCTGCATTGTACAGTATACAAGGTGCTCGCAACATATATTAATATGGATATTAATTGTCCTGCTAGTCACATAGTGTTCATGACACTGTAAAAGTTGTTGCTTTTTCTCCCATTTAATTCAGTGCATCAGATACCTTAGATTATGTAGACATTGCCAGTACAGAAGGAAATTTTGCTCTTCCAAGTCATTAGTGGTCTGCCCTTCTACTCAGTGTTATAGGTACAGTGCAGACATAATTAGACTCGCTCCAGTTAGTCATCTTATAGTTAAATTACACATTTAACTACCAGCAGACATAAAATTATGTAGGTTGATGCATTAGAGGGAGAAAGGGGTGCCAAGGGAGGGCAGTCTGTGAATTTTCTGGGAAGAGCCCTCCAAAGGGTATGGAAAAATACTCAATTTTTAAGCCAGTGAAGAGGAATTCACAGTTCATGAAAGAGAAAAAAAGTGGTTTCCACAAATCAAAATAATGAGTTGGCCTCTTCCTTTTTCTGGAGCTGAGAAAGAAGACCCTTTCATCCAGTGATGTGATAGAGCCAGCAGGTAATTAGGAAAGCCAATTGTGTGTGTCTCTTCCCAACTCCATCTTCAATGACATCACCTTGGTAGCTGTAAATCAGCAAGGTGGGAGTATTTACACCATGGAAATTGTAAAATGCTACAAACCATGACATTATCTCCAGGGAGCTGATTGTTACACATATACCAATACACCTTTGCTTCCATTAAAGGACTTATTTGATGAATTGACTGCCTGAGGAAATGTTGGCAGGATGCTCTGGCAAATATGTTAGACATACATTTCCCTGGCTGCTAACAGCTCTCAAGCAGCTCTCACATGGGTTAGTTACCAGTGATGAGACATTCATTAAGTGAAAGCACGTTAACTACACCATCATTCTACCCATTCAGAAATGTTACTGTATTTGTCAGAACTCAACCTACCTCTTTCACAGTAACTATGTCTAAAAATGGCATAGCAGCCATTTTGAAATGTGCAGTGTTAACAAAGCTTGATTTTTTTTTTCTGAATTTAGATAACCATTTGTTTTGGCAAAGTATAGACCAGGGCAGAATGTGTTCAGCATGCTTACATTTAGGCACACACTTTGTTTTTTCCTAAAGGATGTTTTTGCCTTCTTTCTCTTTTGAAACTGAGAGGCTTGTGAATGACATTTGGCAGCGGGAGGCAGGATTTAATTAAGTCTTGTCTTTAAGAAGGTGTGAGAAATGCCAAAAGTCACAAATAGACTGACTGTCTGAAGAATATCACTAGGTAACTCCAGCATTAATGGATGCAAGCATCTACCCAGTTCACTTTAGATGTGACCTATAGAAATAGGAATTACTTATCCAGAGCAAAATTCATGGTACATGATCAAACTTTTATAGTTAGAAGATAAGGATTTTTTAAATACACCTTTTAGAGCAGTTTTGATTCACTGCAAAATTGAAGAGAAAGTACATAGTTAACATAAACTCCCTTCCCCCATGCATGCACAGCCTCCCCTACTATCAGCATTCTTCACCAAAGTGGAACATTTGTTACAATTGATGAACTTACATTAAAACATCATTATCATCTCAAGTCCATAGCTTAAATTAGCGTTCATTCTTGGTTTGGTACATTATGTAGGTTTGGACAAATGTATAATGATGTGTATCCACCTTTATAGTATCATATAGAATACTTTCACTGAACTAAAAATCCTCTGTGCTTCATCTCTATCTGCTTCCTTCTCCCCTAAGCCTTGGCAAATATTAATCTCTTTACTGTTCCTGTAGTTTTGCCTTTTCCAGAATGTCATATATTGTTGGTATTGTACAGTAGGTAGCCTTTACAGATTGACTTCTTTCTGTTTGTTTAGTCTTTTTTTTTCATTGAAGTGAAGTCAGTTACAATGTGTCAATTTCTGATGTATAATATAGCACAATGGCCCAGGCATGCATATACACACATATATTTATTTTCATATTCTTTTTCATTAAAGGTTGTTACAAGATATTGAACATAGTTCCCTGTACTATACAGAAGAAACTTGTACCTTTACCTAATACTTGTATCTGTACTTATCTGCATCCATAATATCTTATATGTATATCAATATTCACATAGAGATATAGATACATCAATATAGATATAGCTATACATTGCCATAATGACCAGTTAAAACAATATAAACATTTTATGCACCACTTTTTTTCTATAATCATTTGCATTTTTCTATAATCATTTGCATTCTACAAAATACTACGATACCCTAGTGAAGGTCAGTGACAGCATGTATCATACATCTTTTGCTAGCAACAAGAGTACAGTAGTTGTTCAAATATTTATTATGGAATATTTTATTAAATCATAACTTTTCTTCTTTTGCAAGATGATTGATTTTTTGCAATTAGTTTTAAACCACTTGTCAATAGAAATGACTATCATTACAAATTAGCCAAAATTATAAGACTCTATTATACTAGAAGCAATAATTCACACATGCAACAGCACACTGACCCCTAGTAACCTTTGTGACTTACTGTTCCCAGGGTGTGACACTGAACTCCCATGAAGTAAGATGTTCCACTTTCTAGTTGTTTTAGGCAAAAAATAAGAACAGTGAGTAACATTAATTTCTAAATATGTTTGTTGAGATAAAAGGTGAGTGGTAAATTTTGCAATTAAAAACTATGTTTTTCTTTATAGAAAATTTTCCATTTCGTGTATATACATTGTGAACCATATATTAAGTGATGTCATTGAAAAATCTTTAAGATCAAGATTACACATGAAGAAAAAAGATAGTCACTTCAGCAAGTGGTGTTGGGAAAGCTGGACAGATGCAGGTAAATCAACAAAGTTAGAATACTCCCTCTCACCATACATAAAAATAAAATGGCTTAAAGACACTATAAACCTCCTAGAAGAAAACATAGGCAAAACATTTTCTGACATAAATCTTAGTAATGTTCTCCTAGGGCAGTCTACCCAGGCAATGGAAATAAAAGCAAAAAAAGCAAATGGGACTTAAATAAACTTACAAGCTTTTGCACAGCAAAGGAAACCATAAACAAAACAAAATGACAACCTATGGAATTGGAGAAAATATTTGTAAATGATGCAACTGATGAAGATTTAATTTACAGAATATATAAACAGTTCATACAGTTTAATAACACCAAAAAAAAAAACCCAATCCAAAATGAGAAGTCCCAAACAAGCAATTCTCTAGTGTAAAGACATACAAATGGCTAATAAGCACATGAAAAAGTGCTCAGTATCACTTAGTATCAGAGAAATGCAAATCAAAACTACAGTGAGGTATCACCTCACACCAGTCAGAATAGCCATCATTCAGAAGTCCAAAAATAAATTCTGGAGAAGGTGTGGAGAAAAGGACACCCTCCTACACTGTTGGGATGCAGTTTGATGCAGCCATTATGGAAAACAGTATGAAGATTCCTCAAAAAACTAAAAATAGACTTACCATATAATTCAGCAATCCCACTCCTGTGCATATACCCAGAGGGAACTCTTAGTTCATAAAGATACATTCATCCCAATATTCATAGCAGCACTATATACAATAGCCAAGACATGGAAGCAACCTAAATGTCCATCAACAGATGACTAGATAAAGAATTTGTGGTATATTTATACAGTGGAATACTACTATGCTGTAAAAAAAAAGAATAAAATAATGTCACTTGCAGCAACATGAATGGACCTGGATATTGTCATTCTAACTGAAGTAAGCCAGAAAGAAAGAAAAATACCATATGATATCACTTACATGTGGAATCTCAAAAAAAAAAAAAAAAAAGAAAAGAAAAGAAGGAAGGAAGGAAGAAAAGGAAAAAGAAGACACTAATGAACTTATCTACAAAACAGAAACAGATTCACAGATACAGAAAACAAACTTAGTTACCAGCAGGGGAAGGGGGTGGGAAAGGATAAATTGGGAGTTCGAGATGTGCAAATACTAACTACTACATATAAAATAGATAAAAGGAAAAACAAATTTCTTCTGTATAGTACAGGGAACTATATTCAATATCTTGTAGTAACTTATAATGAAAAAAGAATATGAAAACAGGTATATATATGTATATATATATGACTGAAACATTCTGCTGTATACCAGAAACAGACACATTGAAACTAACTATGTTTCAATAAAAAAAATTACACCTTAAAACAAAAGGAATATGGATGATGTGTTAGATTTGGACTCTGGAAAAATGATGGAAGAGCTGTAAACTGTCTTTGGAACCCCTCCACCTCCCTCTCACTGTCCATTTCCAGCTTCCAGAGTCTGTTCTCCCCCACCCACTCAAGGAAGTGTTCGTGGTGCTCTGCAGCTCCCCAGCTCAATCTCATGCATCAGTGTCAAGCAGTCTCTCCTGCCTCACCTACTCTAAATCTGACTTCAGATTGAAAGATCAGACAGCTACTCCCAAATGACAACTTTTCAAATGTGCCCAAAAGATGCTAACATATTGATGGCTAGAAAATAGTATCAAGCTTCTCAATGGCATTCTTCTGTTCAATAAAATGTCACTACAGTCTACAAAACAATGTCTAATTTGTAAAAATACTTGTTTTTCCCCATGGGACTCAGTTTAAAGACTTTTATTTTGAATGGGAAAAAAATGTGGCCCATAAAAATGTTTAACATTTTAACTGGCTTTCATTCAAGTGTAGTTAGATACAGATGAAGCTCCAGAGGCAAAGTAGGTATAGGTCTGGACCCAAGCATGGGAATAGGCATAGACATAGGTCACCAGTACCTCACACCATTTTGTATAAGGACTTCTCTCTGCTTTTTTCCCGAAACAAAACTCTCCTTTACATAACTATCTGCCCTGAGCCAAGAGTATCAGAAAAACGCCATCAGAGAAGTTTATTTTAAAAGCAGCTTTAGAAAGAAATGGATATTTTGATCAAAGGAGTTTGAAACAGCATGACAAAATAAAGTCAATCATTTAGATTGATAGGCAGTGGTGAGCAGGTATTTGGGTAATGGGGCCAGTATCTTGTTTAAATTAAACTTTCTGCTACAAGCGTGAGTACTGGAGTATTACATAAGTGTTCAACCAAATGTCAGAATTCTTTCATTCTTAGCTGTCTGCTCATTATGAGTAAGGCCAGCCTCCAAAATTCGAAAAGATTGAAAAGGACAGGACATTTACATTCACACATTAGGGAGAAAACATTTTTCTTCCATGTTCTGAAATATCAAAGCACCCACTAGCTTTAAACAGGAGGTTGCATTTTTGAAACGTAGATGGAATTGAGATTCTCATTTTGTACCTCTTTGTGAAAATGCAGATGGATTGACATTCATGGTCACTGAGTTCTGTTACCATAGATATGGTTTCAGTTGTACCAACCAGTGACAGATTGTGTATTTTATTACTTTATTTAAAATATCAAACATTTTAAAATATCCGAGCATTAACAACCTCACATATGAACATAATGATAATATTGTATCTACTTTAAACCATCTTAAGGTCCCTGTGGCATTAAAAAAAAAAATCTGTACCAAGATTGTGAGGCTGAAAGCATGTTAGGTTAACTCAGCATGGTGGCTTGGCCTCCAGGGAACTCTGTAAGAAGTCAGAATTAAAATTGTGATCCCATTAGTACCCAGGTAATACAAGTAACCAGGTATTTCATTTGCTGTAATTCCACAGAACCTTAGCAAAAATAGAATAACCTAAACTTCTACCTAAACTTCTGAAAAAAGATGATTTTATTTGGTTTTACAGTGGAGGGCCACAGCTAGGAAAAAATTTACCAGAGAAATATGAACATTATTTTATTCTTCCCTACTAGACTAGTAAATTTTAAAGATCATGTTTTTATATTCCTATATTTCTCACAGAACAGAGCCTTGAATCTACTGAATGCTTGATGTATAATTTCAAATTAATGGTATATGTAAGTGGTTGACATTTTAATTAGGACCTAACACCAAGTAAATCTTAAGTAATGACAGTGATTATCCCTGAACCCATATTGACTATGCATGTTATTGGAGGGGTGTGTTGAGGCATACCCAGTGGCATAAAAAATAATGTATACATAGATCATAACTCTGAAAATTCATTATATGAGGATAAGCTCTTTCAATTCAACTAATAATTCAATCCAGTGAACTTTGGGTACGTTAGGAAACAAAGCAGTCAAAAACCTCTACTTTCATTGATCTTGTATCCTAATAGGAAGATACAACTAATATATAGTAGATCTAATAAGTGATTGTCTAGCGTGTTAGAAAGTTATAAATGCTATGGAACAAAAGAAAAAGCAGAGCAAAATAAAGGGATTTAAAATTTTGAATGCAGGGATGTGGTTGTCAAGTTGCATCATTGACAACGGTGGTCAAGGTAAGACTCATCAAGGTGAGATTTGAGCAAAGATTTGAGAAGTTGGGAGAGTGGCCAAGCAGGTGGTTGAAGGCAGAGCTTTCCAGGCAGAGGCAACCTCCAGAGCAAAGGTCCCGAGGTGAGAGTGTGCCTGATGTGCTCAAGGAGATGCCAGGGAGTAAATGTGGCTCTTTGGAGTAGAGGTGGCAGGGAAGAGGTCTGAGGGGTAGGTAACAGGAGAGCAGGCAAGATCTTGTAGAGCCTGGCGGATGACTGTACAAACTAGCTTTCACCGAGTACAGTGAAAAGCTATTGCAGAAGTCTAAGCAGAGAAACAGTCTACTCAGATGTTTGTTTTGAATGTATCCCTCTGCTGCTGTATAGAGGAAAAACTGTAAGAAGACAAGGGTAAATACAAGGTTGACCAATTAGGATTATTGGAGTAACCCAGTAATAGCTGATGGTGGTTTGGATAGTGATAGAAATGGTGAAGAGGTGTTAAAAGTGGTCAAATTCTGGATATTGTTAGAAGTTAGAGTAAAAGGACTTCTCAATGGAGAAGTAAAGGTATGTGATAAACAGGAGGACCAAGGATGACTCCAAAGCATTTGGCCTGGGCAAATCCAAGGATGGAGTTTCCCACCATTAGAATGAGGAAAACTACATGAAAAAGATTAGATGTTCTGTTTTGTACATTAAGTCTATCGAGGATATATGCAAGTGGAAATGTCAGGGAATTGGGTATATAAGTCTGAAGTAGAGGTGAAAGGCCTTGGCTGAGGATTTAAATTTGAGAATTGTCAACATATTGATGGTATTGAAAGCCATCAGCCTGTATGAAACCAAGAGTTAGTGCATGGTTTAAGGACCTAGCTCAAGATGAACAGGAGGACCAACAAAGGTGGCTGAGAAGGAGCAACCAGAGAGCTAAGAGAGAAGCAGAGTGTACGGGCTCAGAATCCAAGTGAAGAAAGTGCATCAAGGAAGAGTGATCAGATTGGTCAAAACCTGTGATAGGCCAACTGAGATAAGGATGAAAATTTGGCTATTGGATTTAGTGATATGGAGCTCATTTATAAATTAAAATGTTCATTCTGATGACATGAGCTGTTCTTTGTATGCTGCCATTTTGCTCTATACGCAGAAGTTCCCTCCACCCAAGATTTCTGTCTCTGACCTTGGTAGTTTCTTTCCTTTCTTTTTTTTTTTTTCCAGTCTTTTTTTTTTTTTTTTTTTTTAATTGACATATAGCCAATTACAGTATGTCAGTTTCTGGTGTGCAGCAAAATGTCCCAATCTTGCGTATATATACATATATTCATTTTCATTAAAGGTTATTTCCAGATGTTGAATATAGTTCCCTGTGCTATACAGAAGAAACTTGTTTTTTTATCTGTATTTATAGTGGTTAACATTTGCAAATCTCAAACTCCCAAATTTATCCTTTCCCACCCCCTGTCCCATCTTTCCTTCTTTCTTTTCCCCTCTTCTTTCTTTTCTTTATAACTGAGCCTTTCTTTGGTGTATGGATGAATATTATCTTTCTCTTAATTCTTTGAATTTCTTATATTTGTTTTAAACACTTTCTCTGCACATGCTTTTTAATGCCCATAATTTTTTACCTTTAATTCCGTTTTACATTTACAATGCAAAATTTAAATTCACCCATTACTTTTTCATTTCTTAGTCTTGATTTTTTTAGGATTGTTTTTTCCAGATTATCTCACGTTTATGCTTTTATTTCAGCTGCTAAATTTTATAGGTAGGATTATCTAGCATTATTCAACTTTCATATTTACTAGGGATCATAGGCAGTGAGTTATAATAGTTATTAAAAACAAAAATCTGTTTCTCTCCAGTCATTTTTCTGTTAGTTTGACAACATAGCTATATTCTTTCTGATGCATTAATTTTAGTCTTCCTGAGAAAAGAATGTGATCTACAACAAGCTTTTTTTCTAACCCCTTCTCATTAATAATCTCCATGTTATATGCATTTTGCTCCTTTTTTTGGTATTGAAAAGTATTGCTTTCTTATTTTTTGTTTCTTTTATCTTTGGGAATCAGTGTATTCATTTACCAACTCTGACTTTCATTCTGGCTGATCTTTGTAATTTCTTACTTATTCGTATTTATGTCATCCTGCTATTGTAGTTGCCTTTATACATAACTGGAATGGCATTCCAGTTTAGTCAGTGTTCTCAAGGCAGTAAATGTCATATCAGTGTGAAAATGAAACTGACCTAAAACAAATCTACATTAGAGATTGCAAGAGGTGGCAGAACAGAGGTTATATGTGAATTGATAATTAGGAATACTAAAAACAGAGTTAAAGGGAGAAATTTACCAGTAAATGAAACACTGGAAAAGCCAATGCAAAGCCCTTCTGCATATGCAGTTCCAAGGCATTATTTATCTTACTCATAGTCCTACAGAGTTCTCAGAACTTTCGCATATGAATAAGTAAATACATGTGAAAACACACACACACACTTAAACATCATGAAACATAAATGAAGCACAAGAGCATAAATTAATAAATGACCGTCTTGCTCTCATCCTTTCATATTCTCATCCTGGCTGTGTTTATCTGCACAAACATTTTGACTTTTGATAGACCGTTTATTTCAACAGAGCAAAATATCGAATTACTCAAGGTAGTCAAATTGCTTTGAAAACACTTTTGAATGTCATCAAATGCTCCACCAAACAGATTGTCTTCAAATGGCTTTTGTTTTCCAAATAAATAACTACCTGTGTGGCATACTCTATGGTAGTACTTTAGTGTTTTGAAATGTTAATAAATGGGAAAATATCACTCAGAAGTTATTAATGCTCCAGAGATCCTTCTAAGGATTTAAAACATTTTAAGTAGTCCTCTCCCTGTAGGGAAACAAAAAAATTACTAAATTTTATCTGAAAAAATGCTCTGAGAAATTCAAAAGTATTCTAACTGTGGTAGAAACTCAGAAGAAATAGAAGCCAGCCACTTTGTATGTGTATTATTTTCATTTTCGTCACATCCTTGAAGAATTTTCTGGAGGCCCAAAATGATGCTAGATCCCACAAAATGACAAATTAAATTTGAAATTGTTTCAAGTATTTTTCATAAGATGTTCTAGTTTCTTCAGGGTTTATAGGATTTTTTTCTGAAATAGCAGGGTAGCAAAGTGTACAGCAAGCATCACACTGAGTTCTGGGATATCAGTTCTCTCCAAAGTTGTTACAACTGGATGATTATTTCAACAACTCTCCTGTATTATCCATTCCTCATCTCCTAAAAGCCACTCCCTGAGTTCCCTGTGGAGAAAGACCCCTCCACATTGAATTTATAATAAATAGCATGATTTAGATTGTAAATGTGTGACTATCTAAACCTATCTTCTCCAGATGCTGACAGGGGCCATCAGGTAGGTACTAGCTAGCTTAGAAAGAGGTATCTTATATGTAACATGGCCCAGGTCACTAAGATTTACTGCACTGGAATTTGTGTCTCCAGTCTGGAAATTAATAAAGCGTTAACCTTTGTTTTCTTTGCTCATTGTTTCTTGTACATACATTTCCCTCCAGAGCTTTGTCAGAAATTGTGGTTTGATCAGAGACAGGATTTTGGTATTTCTGGATCCCTGATCCATAATATCATATTAATACCAAAACAAAAATTTCACCCTGTCTTCTGAAAGCTGTAGGTAAGGCTGACTTTCAACTTTTGGATATTGATATACACAATTTTGACTAAAAAGGCATTTATCCAGGAATTGATTTCTCACCCAAATAGGTTAGGAATATTTTTGAGAATTCATATCTGCAATGAAAATATCGTATTTGTGTTATCCTCCCTCTGAAGAGATTGCATATATCCATAAAGTGCTAACATGATACTGTGAACAACTTCTCCATGTGTTTGTAGAAAATAGCTTTGACATTGAAACTTGTTCTTTAAAGCGAGAAAATTCATGTGTAGAACATAATGGAGATAAAAGTATAGGCAGATGGAAACCCCTAGCAAGTGTTACAGAGAGCAGAGAGCCTGTCTGAGAAATGTGAATTACTTTTTAAAAATTTAAAACCAAATGCATCATTTTAGTTTCACCTTTAGTGCCCGGGTGACTAACAAGCCTCTCCATTTTCCCAAGGCTTATTTATTTCATGGTGGTTCACCCTCTACTGACTGTCCCAAACAGAATGGTGAATTGTTTATATCAATGATATGAATTAAATTTTTCTGAAAATAAGAATTTTGTCATTGATTGATAACTCAGATAAGAAAAACTTTTAATCTGGGGGTAGAATTCATTAATTACATAATGAAAATTAAATTCAGTCAATAGTAGAGAGGAAAAATTTTTCTGGATGCTGGAGAGACACGTTTTTAAAAAAAACTTAACACTGTGTTTCAGGTATTTACACTCCTTAAAATATGGCAGATACTATGATTTACCATTTAAAACATGAAAATAAGCTTCAATTGACAGCCAGGCTTATACATAACCTTGAAGAAGCACTTAACTATGAATTTTTCCAGGGGTGATGTATTAGAATTGTTGATTCCCTTTGGTATGAATCAAATGGCTTCCATTTTAAATCCATTTTTGTGATCTAGGGATACCAGGAATGTTTTTTCTGACTATAAAAATGCTTTTATCTAAGCAAAGTCCTCAGAATAAGTCCTCCAGCCTCAGAGCACACTGAAAATTTGAGTATGATTTAAGCTTATGATGAAATAATAGTTACCAGGTTATAATTATCTGGAAAGTTTTTTTTTCTATTATGAGGAGGAATTTTAAAGGCTGATGTGTTTTAAACTATGAAAACTCTCCTAAAATTATTTTTAATAAATCTAAGATCCATAAGGTTTCCTTGAGTCTTCTTAAGGAACTTTTTAAAGCATAGATAAATCCTTCTCTGGATTAAGTAGGATCGTTTGAAAACTGTTTTACTCTACTATATTATTGCTAGGACAGTATCTCTCTTTGGTATAATGATGTTAGCATAAATTAAGGAGTATTGTAAGGAACTGTCATGTGAAAATTATTTTATTTACTCTGGATATATTGTTGAGGATACTTGTGACTACATAAAACAGTCTTGTTTTTGACATCTGTTAAAACTCACCAATCAACTGATAACCAGCAAAACATCTGTAATCACACAAATGTATGAAATTGTTTTATTTAGTCTGCTATAGCAAGGGAGAAGACCCCCAGGGGACCATAAGGAGCATCTTAGTAAAGGGAAGCTGGGAGAGGCTTCTTACAGGGTTTAGGCTAGTGCTAGACAATTCTGAAGATAGATTAGGGAGATGGGTTGGATGCTATCAAGAAGCAGAAACAATTCAGTGATGGAGTATCTCAGTGACTTTTTTCCAGAAGCTAGATAGTTTAAACAAGGGTTATACTGTCAATGGAAGGAAGCAGAGACCATTGAAAAAGGAAACAATAGTCATTTTATGATTTCAGGAGAGCCTTGTCTGTATTTGGATAGAAAGTTTCCTCTGGCCTTGTCTACATCCAATGAAAGGGTGCTTGGTTTAGGTTAGGACCATCACTGATTGTAAGCGGGGTCATTTTATGTCCTCAATTCCAAAGGGAATTTTTTTTTTCTTTCAGTTTTTACTCCCAAAGATACCTGTGTTTCTCCCCAGTCCCTGGTTTGTTTCCATCTTATAAGTGCTGGAAATTGTTAAAGGGACTATAACTTGATCTTCAGTGATTGCTAGAAAGCTCAGAAGTTGATTTCCTACCCCAACTCTGTCAAGTTCATGAGACAGAACAGCTTTAGCATTAGCACATGTATCTTACACCAGTGTAACCACTAGCTTCATCTTATTTTTCCTACTCTACCCAGTTTTCTGGCTTCTATTTTTTTTAATATACATTGAAAATCATGTCAAGTATTTTTGGGGTGGAGGTGATACCCTCCCTAGTAGGCCCCCAACAAATGTCCTTCTGCCTTGTGTTGTTTGAGCCAATAGAACGAGACCAGGTTTGGTCCAGAAGCAGAGGAAAGCTTTATTCTTTGATCAAAGAATGGAGAGGTGCTAGCTCGTGTCCTAGAGTCTACGCTCTCCCTGACAGGTGGTTGGTGGGGCTGCTTTATGGAGTTCTCATCAATAGGGAGGGGGGCGGAGTTCTCAGGGGTAGGGTACAGCTGGAACTCACGCTCTAGATTACAGTGCAGGACACAGCATCTCTGCACACTGCCCAGAGGTGATGTGTCGGCGCCGCCATTTCACACCGGGAACTCTGTTCTGAGGCACTGGGGGCAAGGCCTCTGCAAACAGTACCCTATGAGCAAGTGACACTAGACTAAGCACAAAAGAAAGGGGGAAAAAAGGTTAGATTTTATTGTATTACCCAGGTTCTATTTTTAATTTCCTGAGAATTGTTAATAGGCTTTACTGGACAAAGGCAGGGAGTAAATGAAAAATAACTTTCAAGCTTGGCTTGTCTTTAGTTTATTAACTCAGAGTTGTGGCAGGAAGGATACAGGAAGCAGCTATGGATATAGATGGGGTCAATGAAGAATGCTGCAAAACAGAAGCCAACATCCAGAACTGTACCTGGTTCTAGTCTAGACTCCATCATGAACTGTCCTTGTGACCCACAGAGTCATTGAACTTTGTCAAGCATTATTTTCCTTAACTTTAAAGTAGAGATTATAATAGCAATACAATTAGGATAAAATTAGAAAAGTCATCTGAAAGACTTCTGTTAATTTTACACAACACTATATGAATATTTTATTAATAATTTATTGCCAAATGCTTTGTGCACAGAAGGCATATTGCTCAAACAAATTTATATTTACTTTTTAAAAATATTTTCATTATTAACAAGTTTAAAACCAATGTAATTATAATATACAAAAATAGAAAAAGAATAGACTTCTCAATTTTCCAAATATAGTAATACCCAGGGGTTCTTAGCATAAAGTAAAGGCAATTAAGTTTTATGATGGCCTTAAAAATAGTGGAAAAAAAAAAAGGAGTAAGAAAATGTACCTTTCGTGAGGTGACTATAATAAAATCTATCATATTTCCTTCATTTTAGAATGTAAGAATCACAGTTATAAAGCAATTATGTAAAATCTCCCAAGCTCATAAATGCCAATGTAACAAACCTTAATTCAGATTCTAAATCACTCAATTATATGGTAATTTAGCTATTCTTTTTAAAACAAGTTTACACTGTTCTACTCATTTCTTGACCTTTGAACATGTGGAGTATAATTTCCTTGATAAAAAGGACTGCTGCTAGATTGTGTATATGATCCTCATGAGAAAGCAAGCAGAACAACACAGAACACTATGGCCAACAGAGCACAGAAGTACCTATGAAGTAATTAAATATACTTCCAGCATATAGACCTGGGTTATATGTTAAGTATTGTCTTTTAGAAAGAGTCACTTGAGACATACTGTGTTCATTCCTATACTACCATCATTGGTCAAAATTTACATGCAGTTCACTTTTGGTAATTACTTTCAGAGATGGTTTAAAAGTGAAATATGATAATCATTTTTATTTCAAACTCTCATTTCCATATCAGCCCCACATAGAGTTCTTTCCCAACAGTCACCTGTTTTCAATTAAAATTGCTTTGAATGAATGATCATTGGTTGTTCGTAAATACCAAACCCTCCTTTGAGATATTAAGCTTTTTCATTATTAACATGCAGAACTAGGCTCTGAAACACTCTGTGGTTAAGTTCCACATGTTTCATCCTGTGGCAGTATCCTTAGGAAAGGGAGGGCTATCCCACATGAGGCAGTACTCACCGGGCGGTGAATGCGCTCCTCTGGTTGGTCAACAGTCATCTTGCTTTAGCGTATATTGTATACATACAGTGTATACATACAGTGTATACATAAAATGAATGTAAAGCATTTGCAAATATACCAGATATTTTCTATTCTTTGATCAAGAATTCAACCCATTTTATTGTCACATTATTTTTCACTGTGAGCTAACTTTAAAATATTAAATATGTTAAGTTTGCAGAAGTCCAGTATTCCAAAAAACTAATATTCAACAGAAGCAGAGTGAATTGAGACAGTAGAAAATTGCTTCTGTTCCCTTTCTCTGTTAAGCCAAGAGACTGCAGGCCTACCTAGAGGATTTCATTTCTTCCCAGTTAATAACTTTAGAAGGTGATTTAGGCTACTTTTTGAGTCCATGTTTATACCTCTGTCCAGCCAGCTTCAGCCTCTGTGAGCAAGGTAAAGGTAAGGAGAGGGCAAGATTGTTTCACCAATCTGGCACATAAAGTTGGGGTCATTGAGATTGTATGATGTTGATGTGGGATAGTTTGGAGTTGGGTATGTCCTATGTAGTTGTAAAGCAGAGGATGAAATAAGGACTGCAGGCAAGATAAATTCCAGAAATCTCTTTTCGGGCTCATTGTTAATAGGTATTGTCATGGTGATGGAAAGAGGAGGAATTGGAAGGAGACTCTAGAAGATAATAAAGTGATGGGTTTTATGAAATTTTTGTGAGATTTTTCCCCGTCTGAGTCAGGCCTTGTCGAGGACCTTGCCAGATTCTCTTGGTACTGTGAATGCCAGATGATTAGTAAAATCTTCACAGTGCCTACAAGCCACACCAGCATCCATCCTCCTAAAAGAAACACTGGCTTCTACAGGTTCAAGAATAGTAGGTTCCTGGATTCTGGTGCCACTGGCACATTTGACGGCTAAGGCCATTTTCAGTATTTGCCTATAGATATGTGCTTTGTGGGCAAGACTGTTGTTTTCATTTTATCTTCTACAATATGCTGAGTGAATATGAAAGTAACTTTTAAAATTTGAGCCCAGAGTATTACTTAACTAGGTTTATCAAAACATAATTGGAAAAAGAAAAAATATATGTATACATGCCTGTTTCACCTGTCTGCCAAAAAGAGACTAAGGCTTTCTGGCAGTATGGGTCTTTGTTGTCATTGTTCTCTTCCTTTGTTTTGCTTTTATTGCTAATTTCAATTCAAACGTCGAACAAGGTACGCTGTAGCGAATCTATGGGGAAATAAAAACTGTAACACACCAACAACCCAGCTCAGTCCACCTCCACCCTGTTACAGTGATGTGTCTTAAAGACAGATCTGATCTTACACCCCAGCTCTACCACTTGATCCTATTCACCAGTCCAGAGTCCTTACTTAGCACAACATACATGTCTTGTCACTGTGACTACTGCTGACTGCTCTATCTGCATCTCTTGCCTCTTTCCTGTACACAGTCTATGTTCTCACAATATGAACTATTGATTCCCTGCATTTAAATACTACTTAACACTTCCTTGCTCCCAGTACTTCCTTTGCCCAGAATACTTTTTGTGGTTATCTTTTTTACCCCAATAATATTATTTGTCTTCCCCACTTCTGATTCATAAATTACCTTTCCTGGGAAATCTCTGACTGACTTAGGCCCTATCCTATTAGGATAGCTGTCCCTTCTGCTGACATCTATTGTTTGCTGACTAGCACCCGTTATGCATACTCCATTCTGAAAATAGTATCGTGAATGTCCTTAAAGACATGTCTCATACCTCAAGTCGCAAGTTTGCCTGGGACTGAAGGGTTGCTAGAGGTGGGACTTTCAGTGTTAAAACCAGGATGGCTGGTCACCATACCAGTGCAGGACTTGACCCCCTATCCAATCACTTTTTTAAATCTGCCTGTTTCCCCCATTAAACTCTTAGTTCTTAAAAGCACTGTTTTGTCTCTGGTAGCATATAGTGCTTTTCTTGATGCTTAATACATATTCAGTGAATGAATTTCCATTTTCAAAGGGTTTGTACTAGAGAAAGTGATAACAAGCTCTTGAGGTCTGAGCACACATCCATTGTATGTGTTGTTTCCTTGCTGTTAATAGCAGCACTGTTAATAAGAGGTTAAAAAAATCTGGAAACAAACCAAATAGCCATTGACCAGAAAATGCATAAGCATTTTGTGAATAGATAAATGTACTGTGGTAAATATAATCACAGTGTAATAGTATACCAAAGCAGGAATTAATGGACTACAAATGCACACAACAAATTGGTTATTCTTAGAATTACAATTTTTATTATATTTGTTACATGCAAAGAATAAATATGAAATATATACCAAATATATTTTAACATATGCTGAAGGGGAAAGGAAAAAATGCTTCTATTTTATCAACCAGTCAATGGTAGGAGAATTATTATTTTCACTACCAATACTGCTATTACGACCATTACTCTTATGCATAACTTGTTATTGAACATTCATTCCATGCTACATTCTATGATAAGCACTTTGCATACATTATCTCATTTGATTTTATTTTCTCAAAAACTCTATGCACTTTGCAGATGAAGAAACCAAGATACAGAGATAGTAACTGTCTTACCCAAGAACACACAGGGAGTTAGTGCTGGAGCCAGGTTTCAATCCTGGTTCTACCTGGCTCCAAAGCCCATGTTTCTTCAGTGGACTATATTGATAGTCCATCCAATGATCGGAGTTATTAATAGCCATTAATATGAATGTGTAGTGGATAGACTTTACGGTGGCCCTTCATGGTTCTTACTTCCTGAAGTTCATACCTGTGTATAAATTCCCTACTCTTGAATGTGGGCAGGATCTGTACCTTAGCAATAGAATATAACAAAGGTGATATATGCTATTTCAATGATTAGATTACATTATATAGGATTCCAATCCACTAGAAGAGTTGCTCTAGAGACTTTCTTTCTTTCTTTCTTTCTTTTTTGACATTTTTTATTGATTTATAATCATTTTACAATGTTGTGTCAAATTCCAGTGTTCAGCACAATTTTTCAGTTATTCATGGACATATACACACTCATTGTCACATTTTTTTCTCTGTGAGTTATCATAACATTTTGTGTATATTTCCCTGTGCTATACAGTGTAGTCTATTCTACAATTTTGAATCCCAGGCTATCCCTTCCCACCCTCCACCCCCCTGGTAACCACAAGTCTGTATTCTCTGTCTGTGAGTCTATTTCTGTCCTTTATTTACACTTTGTTTTTGTTTGTTTGTTTGTTTTTGTTTTTGTTTTTTAGATTCCACATATGAGCGATCTCATATGGTATTTTTCTTTCTCTTTCTGGCTTACTTCACTTAGAATGACATTCTCCAGGAGCATCCATGTTGCTGCAAATGGCATTATGTTGTCGGTTTTTATGGCTGAGTAGTATTCCATTGTATAAATATACCACATCTTCTTTATCCAGTCACCTGTTGATGGACATTTAGGCTGTTTCCATGTTTTGGCTATTGTAAATAGTGCTGCTATGAACATTGGGGTGCAGGTGTCATCCTGAAGTAGATTTCCTTCTGGATACAAGCCCAGGAGTGGGATTCCTGGGTCATATGGTAAGTCTATTCCTAGTCTTTTAAGGAATCTCCACACTGTCTTCCATAGTGGCTGCACCAAACTGCATACCCACCAGCAGTGTAGGAGGGTTCCCCTTTCTCCACAGCCTCTCCAGCATTTGTCATTTGTGGATTTTTCAATGACGATCATTCTGACTGGTGTGAGGTGATACCTCATTGTAGTTTTGATTTGCATTTCTCTGATAATTAGTGATACTGAGCATTTTTTCATGTGCTTTTTGATCATTTGTATGTCTTCCTTGGAGAATTGCTTGTTTAGGTCTTCTGCCCGTTTTTGGATTGGGTTGTTTATTTTTTTCTTACTGAGTCGTGTGAGCTGCTTATATATTCTGGAGATCAAGCCTTTGTCGGTTTCACTTGCAAAAATTTTCTCCCATTCCGTAGGTTTTCTTCTTGTTTTACTTCTGGTTTCCTTTGCTGTGCAGAAGCTTGTAAGTTTCATTAGGTCCCATTTGTTTATTCTTGCTTTTATTTCTTCTAGGAGAAAATTCTTGAGGTGTATGTCAGATAATGTTTTGCCTATGTTTTCCTCTAGGAGGTTTATTGTATCTTATGTTTAAGTCTTTGATCCATTTTGAGTTGATTTTTGTATATGGTGTAAGGGAGTGTTCTAGCTTCATTGTTTTACATGCTGCTGTCCAGTTTTCCCAACACCATTTGCTGAAGAGACTGTCTTTATTCCAATGTCTATTCTTGCCTCCTTTGTCAAAGATGAGTTGACCAAAAGTTTGTGGGTTCATTTCTGGGCTCTCTATTCTGTTCCATTGGTCTATATGTCTGTTTTGGTACCAATACCATGCTGTCTTGATGACTGTAGCTCTATAGTATTGTCTGAAGTCTGGGAGAGTTATTCCTCCAGCCTCTTTCTTTCTCTTCAGTAATGCTTTGGCAATTCTAGGTCTTTGATGGTTCCATATGAATTTTATTATGATTTTTTCTAGTTCTGTGAAATATGTCCTGGGTAATTGGATAGGGATTGCATTAAATCTGTAGATTGCCTTGGGCAGTGTGACCATTTTGACAATATTGATTCTTCCAATCCAAGAGCATGGAATATCTTTCCATTTTTTAAAGTCTTCTTTAATTTCCTTCATCAATGTTTTATAGTTTTCTGTGTATAATTCTTTCACCTCCTTGGTTAGATTTATTCCCAGATATTTTATTACTTTGGGTGCTATTTTAAAGGGGATTGTTTCTTTACTTTCTTCTGTTGATTTATCGTTAGTGTAAAGAAATGCAACTGATTTTTGAACGTTAATTTTGTAACCTGCTACCTTGCTGAATTCTTCAATCAGCTCTAGTAGCTTTTGTGTGGACCTTTTAGGGTTTTCTACATATAGTAACATGTCATCAGCATATAATGACACTTTTACCTCTTCTTTTCCAATTTGGATCCCTTTTATTTCTTTCTCTTGCCTGACTGCTGTGGCTAGGACTTCCAGGACTATGTTGAATAGGAGTGGTGATAGTGGGCATCCTTGTCTTGTCCCAGAATTTAGTGGGAAGCTTTTGAGTTTTTCACCGTTGAGTACTATGCTGGCTGTAGGTTTGTCATATATAGCTTTTATTATGTTGAGATATGTTCCCTCTATACCCACTTTGGTGAGATTTTTATCATAAATGGGTGTTGAATTTTATCAAATGCTTTTTCTGCATCGATTGAGATGATCATGTGGTTTTTGTCCTTTCTCTTGTTGATGTGATGTATTACACTGATTGATTTGCGTATGTTGAACCAGCCTTGTGTCCCTGGGAAGAACCCCACTTGGTCATGATGTATAATCTTTTTTATGTGTTGTTGGATTCTATTTGCTAAAATTTTGGTGAGGATTTTGGCGTCTATGTTCATCAGTGATATTGGCCTATAATTCTCTTTTTTTGTAGTGTCTTTGCCTGGTTTTGGTATCAGGGTGATGGTGGCTTCATAGAATGAGTTTGGGAGTATTCCCTCCTTTTCAATCGTCTGGAAGAGTTTGAGAAGGACTGGTATGAGTTCTTCTTTGTATGTTTGGTAGAATTCCCCGGTGAAGCCGTCCAGTCCTGGACTTTTACTTGTAGGGAGGTTTTTAATTGCTATTTCTATTTCCTTTCTAGTGATCGGATTGTTCAAGTGTTCAGATTCTTCTTGATTCAGTTTTGGTGGACAGTATGTTTCCAGAAACTTGTCCATCTCCTCTAGGTTATCCAGTTTGGTTCCATATAGTTTTTCATAATATTCTCGTATGATATTCTGTATTTCTATTTTGTTTGTTGTAATTTCTCCATTTTCCTTTCTTATTTTGCTAATTTGTGCTCTCTCTTTTTTCTTCTTTGTGAGTTTGGCCAGACATTTGTCGATTTTACTTACTTTTTCAAAAAACCAGCTTTTGGTTTGGTTGATTTTTTTCTATGGTCTTGTTAATCTCTATTGTATTTAATTCC
The DNA here is from genome assembly GCF_009834535.1 of Camelus ferus. NCBI lineage: Eukaryota > Metazoa > Chordata > Mammalia > Artiodactyla > Camelidae > Camelus > Camelus ferus. The sequence goes on from NC_045697.1 coordinate 26,629,696, forward strand.
TCTCTGATCTTTATTATTTCCTTCCTTCTGCTGCTTTTTGGGGCTTTTTGTTCTTCTTTTTCTAATTCATTCAGGTGGTAGGTTAAATTGTTTATTTGAGATTGTTCTTCTTTTTTGAGGAAGGCCTGTATCGCTATAAACTTCCCTCTTAGCACTGCCTTTGCTGTGTCCCATAGGTTTTGAGTGGTTGTGCTTTCATTATCATTTGTCTCAAGGTATTTTTTAATTTCAGCTTTGATTTTCTCATTGATCCATTGTTTTTTCAATAACATATTGTTTAATCTCCATGCTTTCCTTTTTTTCTCTTTTGTTTCTGTTGTTGATTTCCAGTTTCATGGCATTGTGGTCAGTAAAGATGCTTGAGATAATTTCTATCTTCTTAAAATTGTTGAGGTTTCTTTTGTGCCCAAGTACATGATCGATCCTGGAAAATGTTCCATGTGCACTTGAAAAGAATGTATATCCTATTTTTGGGGGGTGTAATGCTCTGAAAATATCCACCAAATCTAGTTTTTCTATTGTAGTATTTAATTTCTCTGTTGCCTTGTTTATTTTCTGTCTGGAAGATCTGTCTAATGATGTTAATGCAGTGTTAAAATCTCCAACTGTGATTGTATTCCCATCAATATCCCCCTTTATCTCTGTTAGTAATTCTTGTATGTACTTAGGTGCTCCTATATTGGGTGCATATGTATTAACGAGTGTAATATCCTCATCTTGTGTCACTCCTTTAATCATTATAAAATGTCCTTCTTTATCTTTCTTTATGGCCTTTGTTTTAAAGTCTATTTTGTCTGAAATCAGTACTGCAACACCTGCTTTTTTGGCTTTTCCATTTGCATGGAATATCCTTTTCCATCCTTTCACTCTCAATCTATATGTGTCCTTCTCCCTAAAGTGGGTCTCTTGTATGCAGCATATTGAAGGTTCTTGCTTTATTATCCAGTCTGCCACTCTGTGTCTTTTGACTGGAGCATTTAGTCCATTAACATTTACAGTAATTAATGATAGATGTGTGTTTATTGCCATTTTGAACTTATCTTTGCAGTTGAATTGGTATATCCTCTTTGTTCCTTTCTTCTTCCATTTGTGATTTGGTAATTTTCCTTTGTATTATCATGGATTTTATTTAATTTTTGTGACTCCTTTGTAAACTTTTGGCTTGTGGTTACCCTTTTTTGTAAATCTATCAACCCATTACTATAACTGTTTTTATTAAACTGATAGTAACATGATCTCAAACCCATCCTACTGTTAAAAAAAATTTAAAAAGAAAGAAAAAAATATTCTATATTTCCCTGCCTCCCTCTCCCACTCTCAGTGATTTGTATGTCTTCTTTTATAATTTTGTGTTTACTTTATTTGTAATTCATGAGTTATCACCTTTCCAGTTGTGTGTTTCTCATTTCTGTAGCATCCTGCTGCTTTTCTATTTAGAGTAGACCTGTCAATATTTCTTTTAGCATGGGTTTAGTGTTGCTAAACTCCTGCAGCTTTTTTTTTTGTCTGTGAAACTCTTTACTTCTCCTTCTATCCTCAAGGATAGCCTTGCTGGATAAAGGATCCTAGGCTGCATCTTTTTTTCATTCAGGGCTTTGAATATATCTTGCCACTCCCTTCTGGCCTGTAGTGTTTGTGTAGAGAAATCAGCTGAGAGCCTTATGGGGGTTCCCTTGTAACTTACTCTTTGCTTTTCTCTTGCTGCCTTTAGAATCATTTCTTTATCCTTGACTCTGGCCATCTTGATTATGATATGTCTTGGTGTGGGTCTATTTGGGTTCTTCCTGTTTGGGACCCTGTGAGCTTCCTGTACTTGGATATCTGATTCCTTCTTTAAGTTTGGGAAGTTTTCAGTCATGATTTCTTCAAAAACCTTTTCAATCCCCTTTGATCTTTCTTCTCCTTCTGGGACCCCTATTATGCGAAGATTGGGACGCTTTATATTATCCCATAGGTCCCTTATGCTATTTTCATTATTTTTTATTTGCTTCTCTTGTAGTTCTTCTGAATGGGTGCTTTCTATTGCCCTGTCTTCTAGATCACTAATTCGTTCCTCTGCATTATCTAGTCGGCTTTGCACAGCTATTAGATCATTCCTCATCTCTGTCAATGTGTTTACCCATTCTACTTGGCTCTTCTTTATAGCTTCAATTTCATTTTTGACATATTTTATATCTCCAAACACTATCTCTTTTAATTCCTTCAGCAATTCGATCACTCCTTTTTTGAAATCTATATCTAGTAGGCTATCAATGTCTATTTTGTTGATCTTTCTTTCAGGGGATTTCTCTTGTTCTTTTAATTGGGAAAGGTTTTTCTGCTTCTTCATCTTGCTCATACTTCTTTGGCACTGTGGTTTATGGAGTATCAGTTGTTTATTTTGGTCCTTAAGGATTTTATCTATCTGATGCCTATTTAGGAATAAAACTTAGGAAAAAAAGAAAAAAAAAATAAGAGAGAGAAAGAATTTTAAAAGAAGGGAGAAAGAGGGTTTGAAAACAGTGTATAATGAATAATAGAAGAGTGAGTTGAAGCAGAGTATTAATCGGGTTGAGACATCCTTTTAAAACCTTTACAAAAGGGGGGGGAGATGAATAGATGTATTTGAAACCTGTGTCTAATCAATAGCAGGACATCAAAACCCAAAAGAAATAGAAGTGAATTAAGAAGTAAAGATTAAGAGAGTAATAGAAAATAGAACAGGTAAAAACAGATTTAAAAAAAAAAAAAGAAAAAAGGGGGGGGGTGGTTTTGTCGGTGTTCTCCTGGAGTCTGTGTGCTTTTAATGTGAAGTCTTTCTGTCTTCATCCTGTTTTGGAAGCTCAGCTTGCTGTTTTCAGAGGCCCTCCGTTGACGCCCTCTTCTGTGCTGCTCCCAGCACCTGTTGGCAAGCAGATCGCGCCTCCTCCTAACACTGGGTCAGGTGCAGCTCTCTGCTGTGGGCGGGCTGGTCGCTGTTCCTCCGGATGCCGCAGTCAGATGTTGTAGACTGGCCAGGTAGGAGGGCGGGTCGTGCCCCCTCCCAGCACCTCGGTCAGGGGCTGTGTTCCTGTCCGAAAGGCGGGGGGGCCGCTCTCCCTCTACCTGCACCGCCAGTAGTTCTGCTCCTGTGCGGCTGCGCGCTCCGCCCTGGTCGGCGCTCCGCAGGTGGGCTCGGGGAAGACTGAGGGACAGCCTTGTCCCTGCTCCAAGCCAGAACCCAGCTCCTTGCCTGTCCCTGCGGAGCAAGTTCTCTGAGGGACCAGGATGGAATGATCCTATCTGCCCCGGGCTGCAGGCCAGTCTCAGTCTGGCCTTTGAGGCTGCTAAGCCCTTCGGTGCTGATGCAGGTTTCGCTCCCGCCCCCGCCTGAGTGCTCAGCGCAGAGGATATGGCGGCTGTGCCTGAGCCCCGCCTCTCTTCCCCCGAAAACTTTCCGCGGGTTTTCAGAGATGGGGGTGTGCACCCTTCCCCCGAGAGCACATCAACCTTGCTGTTTTATGGAGGGCCCAGGTTGTTCTGCCCTGTGCACCCACAGCCACGGCGCGCAGCCCCTTGCGTTCCCCCGGGGCTGCCTCCGTGCAGCCACTTCCGTCCTCCGCCCGGCTTGTGCAGCCTGGCCCTGCCTGCCGCTGCCGGCCCGCGTCTCAGGCTGGGTGTCAGGGGGACGCTCTGTGCCCGTTTAACTTAGTTCTGTTAGTCAAGGGCTGCTCTGTACAGATCCGAGCTTCGGAGGCTCCTCCTCCGTCCCGCTGGCCTCTCAGTTGGAGAGGGGAGACCCAGCGAGCGAGCGCCAGTCCTCCTTTGCCGCTCCCTCCCCACGGGACCCGTCCCGCGCTGCTTTGCCTTTTGTTCTTTCTTTTTTCCTTTTCTCCTACCAGATTTTTGGCGTCTTTATCTTTTGAAGAGGGCGATGTTCTGTCGGAGTTCCACAGGTGCTCTGGTTGGCTGAGTGGGTCTGTAGATGTGGGTCTTGGTGTATTTGTGGGAGAGGGTGACCTGCAAGCGTCCTTCTACTCCGCCATCTTCTCCCTCTTTCTTTCTTTCATCAAGAGGAGGTTCACATGTACCCTCTTGATGCTAAGACTAGCCCAGCTAGAAGCCAGGGGTCTCAGTCCTTTAGCCCTATGGAAATAAATTCGCCAAAACCAAGTGAGTTTGAAATAGGATTCTTCCCTAGTTGAGCTTCCACATGAGAACCCAACCCAGTCAACAGCTTGATTAGACCCTGGTAAGCCTGGTAAGACCCTAAGCATAGGTCCAGTCTAAACTGTGCCTAGATTCTTGCTCCAACAAACCATTAGACAATAAATGTGTCTTCTCAACATCTCTGCTTGTGCTAATTTTGCTACACAGTAATAGAAAACTAACACACTATTCCTCTTTAATTGTCTGGTTCCTTGGAGACAAATTATGCTGCTCACTGCTGAACATTTATTCTATAAGTTTATACAAAGCCTGACATAGTTTAGAACTGGACTATCTGACTGATTTTGCAGTTTTTCTAATTATATCTAAAAATAATTATTAATCTTATAAAATGTCTGAAAGTATACAAAACATGATTAAGAAATCAAAATACCACCTTTCTAACTGGTGCCCATTTTGAAACTCAGTTGTATTTTGACTATGCACAGTATTATAGATACCTGAAATGTCATAGCCACACTGGAAGAGAGGCATCCATTGGTCTTCATTGGAAAACACAGCTGTGTTAAACCCTTCTTTCTTCAAAAGGCAAAACCTATGCATTCCTACTTGAATAGCTTTTAAAGGTTAATTAAAGGCAGTGAGTGATAAAAATTTATAAGCTTCTGCTTATAATTTTTTAATGGTACCATTTCCGACCTTTTGATTGTGATCCCATGGTGTGCTATCCAGACCCCAGCTGTTCACCACTCCCATCAACTTAAAGAACTCAACAGACCAGAGTGTCTTTTTCTAGGACAGATTTTCTCAAGATCAGCTATGGTGAGCACAGCATCCTCGAGCTATTAGTAGGTTTTTCTGATGTCAATGGGATAATCTCCTTTTGGAGATTCAGTCAACTTTAGCTTTTCATAAACACCTTAAAGTTCCACAGCTAAGAAAAATAGTTTTTTTTTAAAGCAGCATCGCTTATATGTATTTGTCCTCAGTAGCTTTTTTCTATTCTCTAAACATCTTTCTGAAAAATTCTCTCTGCAGAAAAAGTATGTGAAAAGAATAACCATTAATTTGTAATCTCTCTTCAAGGCAATACTTCCAGTAACCTTGGTAGTTGAAATGTGAAGCATCAAATTGATTAAATAACAAAATAATGTCAGACAAATGAAACTAAATGTTCACATGAAATAATTCCATAATGAAACATTGTTACAGATTAGTGATGTGTGACCAAGATTAATCCAGACAGAAACTTGGACATACTGATTTTGTTTAATTAACGTTGTTCCACTCAGCTTTTTAATGCCTTAACTTAAAACCAAGAAAGAATTAGATCAACATTAGGAAGAAGCAATAAATATATACCAATATATTTATATTGGCAATTTGAATATTTAATGGAATATCAGTAAAATGATAATCCTTTGAATTTTGAATAGAGTTAAATTGCCTCCTGTCTTCAATTTTTATTTGCACTCATTAGCACTAATAATGGAGGGATATATTCCCAAACACTAATCCAGCTACTGTGGTCTCTTTGCAATTTCATAAATATACCAAGCATCTCCCAGCTTAGCACTTACTGTTCCTTCTGACTGAAGATCCCTTCCTCCAGATGGCCAAATGTGTTGCTTCCTCACTTTATGCAGATATTTACCCAAATGTCACATTATCAGAGAGCTCTTCGCTGGCTACCTTCTATAAAAAGAAGACACCACCTGCCTCACTTCTAATACACTCATTAATTTACTCTTCTGTATTTTTCTTATAAAACTTAACAGTACTTGACAGAATGCATATCTGTTTATTTGCTTATTGACTGCCCAACGAAAGTATGGGCTTCCTGACACTGAACACTTCGTTCTGTTGTAGTCGTTGTGGATCCCAACATCTAGAATAGCACATAATTCTCAGGAAGCGTTAAATAAATAATACATGAATTAATGAAATAACAGATGCTCATCCTTCAGTGAAGAACTTTAAGCAGTTGTTGAAGACAAATTTAACATATGAGGATAAATGTAATTCACCATACTAAAAGACTACTAAAAAAATCATGTATGATCATCTCAATAGATGCAAAAAAGCATTTGGTAAAATCCAACTTCCATTCCTAACAAAAACTCTCTGCAAACTACAAATAGAAAGGAACTTTCTCAACCTGATCCTTGTATCTACAAAAAACCTACAACTACTATATGCAATGGGAAAAGACTAGATACTTTCTTCTAAGGTTGGGAGTAAGGCAAGGATGTCCATTGCTAACACGTATTGAACACTGCACATTGTCTAGTCAGGTCAATAAGGACAAAAAGATGAATAAAGGGCATCCAATTTGGGAAAAGAGCAAGTAAAACAGCCTTTATTCACAGATGACATGATTGTCTATATAAAGCATTCTATGAAATTCATTAAAATATTACTAGAACTAATATGTGAGTTTAGCAAAACTTCAGAGTAAAACAATTAAACATGCAAAATTAACTATTTCTATAAACTAGCAATGAATAATTGGAAACCTTCGAGGGTAATGATTACATGCATTATTTTCATCACGGAAGTGGTTTCATAAGTATGTGACATATGCCAAAACTTACCAAATTGTACACTTAAAGTATAGTTTATTGTATATCTATTATAAAGCTACTAAAAGAGAAAGAGAGAGCAAATTTGAACAGACAGTTAGGAGAAAGAATAAAATTGCTTTCTACTTTCCTCTACCAAGTTGACCTGATTCAATAAGCTGGTTATGTTTGTGTGGGATAGAATGAGAATATATATAAAGTGGTTAGCACATGCCTCCTTTTTCTTACTTCCTTGGCTGATTTGCAGTCATACCTCTTTCCTTTAAACAATTCTCAGCCTGAAATAGTTTATGGTTTTAGGATTTCTTAACCTTAACTGTCTTCTCCCCAAAGAAAATCATTTGTAAATTTGTTTAGATTATTAAAAGTGACCTCAAAGGAGAGGTACCTGGCAGTGTCAATCATGGTTCCTGTTTCTAGGCAACTAGTCCCTGAATTCAAGGAACAGAGGTAGATGTTTTCAACTTTAAGTTTATCTTAATCATTTAACCATTCACAGAGTTTATTTATAGTGCTGTTGCTTCCAACATATATTTCACAATGGGTAAAACTCCAATTATGCTTTCTATAATGATCTTTAAGTGCTAACGAGCAATGATACTCAAACCAGTATATCAAGATCCTCATTTTCAACAGCCTTCTAAACATACGCACTTAGATAATGTCTTCTAAAATTGCAGATGCTTAAAAAATAGTTATCATATTCCCCCTCCAAAATTTTGTTCCTCTGATTTCATCCTTTTTGAGTGATTAATTACAAAGGCAGAAGCATATACCAGGTGTATAAAAAAAAGAGAAATAATCAAATTATTTTCAGGGCATCAAAGAGACCTTTGGTGAATATATTTGGACTTTGTCTTGAAGGAAGAGGAAGAGTTCTCCAGGTAGACAGGAAGATGCATCCAAAAAGAGAGAGAACCAATGCCTGAAATAGCAGCAGTGGCATGGTGCCTTGGGGAGCTGCAAGGAATTCAGCATGGCTATTGCATAGTGTAGGGTGTGTATGCAGGAAGACGGCACAGAATCATGGGGAGGGGTAGTGGTATATTTTTGTAATCTACTTAAAAATAATTCAGTAAAGATAGTGGGGTATATATGTGTGAGGAAAGCACCCTGTGATGCAGTTGCTACAGAGGCTTTATTCTGTCCCACAGGGAGCTCTGGGTCTTGGGATGGCACTTCAGGGTTTTGTTAATTGAAGCAAGCAGCCTGGGCCAGGCATTTGTACTGCCCACATGGAGTGGTCATTGTATGCCAGAAACCTCTAGGAGACAGGTTTGGTCTTTTGTCATGTGGTACTATTGCACTTTGTTGCAGCTTTGTTTCTCCAGGAAGTAAACCCTGAAATGAGTGTTGAGTGCAGACTGATTTCTCCAAAAGGCAGACACTGAGACCTAGTTAGGAGTGCACAAAGTTCACTAGGGAGTGACACCTGTGGGAGAAAAGAGGTGGAAGCCAGCTTGAGCAGGGGATGTCCACAGATCATCATGCAGACCTGACTTTGTCTTGGCCAATCCAACAGGGAGTTCTAGAGTGAATATAAAGACTCATTCATTACAGGAGTCCCACAGTGGCTGGAAATGGCCATTATACCACCACCTTGCTCAGTCATTGTCCCAGAGCCACTATGAGAGAGTATGACCTTGGTCCAGAAACTAAAAGAGCAAGAGCAAACTGAATGAGTCAACAACTGGAGGCTATCAGCAAACCACACTCCTTGCAACTGGATAGCAAGTGCTTTCTTAAGGAAAGATCCTAGCCACACACCTCCTAGTCTGCTACATCTTTCTATAGACATTTACCATATCTGCCTCATCATCTTCTAAGATCCATGGTTTGGTTTGGAGCCTCACCCTTTTGTGTCATCTCTATGTCTGGTGCATGGGGGCATATAGAAACATCTGTTACTTGAAGTTTCTTCCAGGACTGGTATTCAATTCTTCTGTTTAGGTTTCCTGAGATATTGCTAATGCAAATGCCAAATGAACATATAATGAAGTCTGAAGTCACTATTTTAGATCTCCAAATACTGCACCTACCAGTACCTTTGAACTGCTGACTAGAACCAACTTTTATGTCTCTGATTCTTGCTAACAGAGAGAAATGATTGCCTCCATATTAATCTTGGGGTTTTCAAATACATGCTTGTTTTTAGATACTATTAAGTAGCTTTTAGGTTTCAAATTATGTTTAATATATCGTTTCCATTATGACAAAAAGAAATATTGTAAGGAAGTCAGTCTCAAAATTTTCATCTTTTACAGTTCAGTTCCATTAAAAAAGAAGATAACTACATCACTGAGAAGGAAAAGAAGCCCAGTATGGATTCTGCACAATTTCATCGAGTACTTCTTTTGTGGAGTAACCTAGGCACTGCAGGAACATGTTGTAGACCGCATTTCTGCTCTTAGGAACCCAGCCCCATGAGGAATACAGTCATGTGAACCAATCATCATAATTTAAGGTAAGCTGTTGTAATAGCAGTCTGAACAACGTGTTATGGGAATGGAGAAAAAGAAGAATTCAACTGGATCTGGGGAGTGCTGCAGTATTTCAGAACAGACAAATAAATCAGACAGATTGGCAGAAAGGCTGTTGTGAATCAGAGGCAACAGATAGAAAGTATGAAGCCATTTAGCAACCTGTTCTGAAAGGACAAAGGGTCATTAAACATGCAACAAGCACGCTTTATTGCAGAAAGCCATAGGTAGCACAGTTTACCTTTCTTTAATTCCTATTTTTCAGCTGCCTGATGTCTCAGAAATCATTTAGGAGGTAAGACCACTGGTCTGTGGCACAGTGGGAATAATAGGCCTATTCATGGTTGTAAGATCTCTGATATTACCTGATGATAGTATTAATGAATCATGCTTAATCTAATTGCTGAAAATAATGCTGAAAATCAAAAAACATATTAAGCACCAGAGAAAAATTGAAAGCCCAAGATCCAGGGATGTGAGGTCAGGGGAGCTTAGACAATAAGCTCTAATTACGAGACCACCAGGTAAGCTTCTGGTGAACAGAGACAGTTATGAAAGCCCACCAGCTTCCTGAAATTAGCTCAGTTCTAATAATCTAATAATTTCAGGGGAAAAAAAATAAAATAATTTAATTTTACTGATGGTTTTTTGAAGAGAATTTTCCCTGAATCACTGTCCTTAACTACCTTGAAGCAGTTCTAAGCTTAAGCTTCAATCTCCAGGGTGTGGGATGGAAAAGAGAAGTAACTTACTCCAAGGTGCTACCAGGAAGCAAAATGGCACATGTCAAATACAAGCCATTTGATGACTCTGAATTTCCAAGTACTTCTTCACTGTATACAGTCATAAAGTTGTGTTCTTATTGCTCACGAGAAACTATTAAAATTCTCGGAAAGTGTGTTTATATAAGTCTAACTCCAAAATGAAATATATTTTCTGTTAAAATTGAACCAGTAATAACAAAAATTAATCAACAATTAGGTTTTTCCTTCTATTAGACCTAAAGATTATGAAAATACTATTTGATCAATTGTTTTACTAAAATTTATAACTGACAGAAGCAAATTCTGAATTTATATGGAAAAAGCTTCAAGGGAATGATACAACTTTTCTGCTGTAAGAAGGTGATTTAAGCCTTCGGATGGATTACAGAAGGTTTAAGATGTTGCCCTTGTGGCAATGCAGTGTTTTAACTTAAAGGCCATGTGAATATCAATTTTCCCTTGTGAAACAAGTCACTGGCCAACCAAAACTTCTATTACTTCTACATTTCCTGAAGGACTCTTCCATTCCAAAATTGAGTAGATGAATTGCAACCTCATAAAAGTACTGCAGAAGTGTGACAGTCTCATTGGAGACACACTTTACCAAAGAAACGGGTATTTGGATGGTGACTCAACTCAATAGATCATTCAGAGAGTGAAAGGAAAGAGGCATTGAAAACAATATATCTCAGTGTCAAATAGGAAAATCAGTCAATTGTCAATGACTTGCAGAGCAGTAGAATTTCAAGAACTAACTGATAGACTATCCGATTTTAGAAAGAAAATATAAATTTCATGTTGCCCAAAAAGCTAGTTGAAAACTTAATATTTTCTGGTTTTGATTTTTTTGTGTTTATCAGCTTGTTTTACTGAGTTGAATGTATTAACGAGCATTTAATGTTACGCTTTTTAATTCACTTAAAGTTATAGTCTTCTAGGAAGGAAAGTCACCAACAGTAGCTAATATACAATACAACTGAGTAAATAATACAGTTGTGTCAGATTTATGACAAATTTAATTTATTAGCAAAAATGTGTGCCCATCGTGCAATATAATACTAATCTTTGTATCCCCAGTGCCTGATAACCATGCTTAGTATGCAGTGAATATTTGAGCAAACACAAGTGAGCACTCAGGGCTCACAGAGAGCTGGTCAATGTTATCATCAGATCCCAGGATGTGACTATGACCTGTATGGGAGCAAGGTTTGAACGCTATTATACCATTGTTTTGTGCCAGTCTTAGCCTGTCAATAACCAGTGATGTGGCTGCATGAGCCTTTGTGGTTCTTATATGATTGCCAGACACTCTTCAGAAATAACCATCAGGGAACTTTGAAAAAATAAACATGTATTACTTGCAGACCTAGAAATTCCACAGCTCACCTGGGGCCATATAGGAGGAGATAGAAAGAGAGAGAGAGAGAGCACTATGGGCCTAGGGTTCTGCTTTTTATGAGGGTTGAGGGTAAGGCTCCCTCCTTCTTGGTGAATTTAAAAGGTAGAAGCAGGCATTTAAATCTTAGAAAGAGAAAAAAATAAATGGCCCAAATGGCCAATTTTTGAAATCAACCAAGATCTCTAAAACAAAGGAGCCTCAGTTTGGAATGGCAGCCTGACTATTTATCTAGTCCTGTGGCCTGCAATGAGTTTATTCGAGATAGCCATCACTGAATTGGATGCCTCTTTAAAGTGGATGCCTTCAAGTGGATGTCAAAGTTTAAGTTGGCACTTGCACTACAAAAAAAAAAAAAAACCAACCTATCAATGCTTACACTACAGCCGTACACTGTTATAACCTATCCAGTATCTATTTCCTCATTTTACTTATTAATAAAACCTATATTTTGATTGGGGCAACACCAAATGAGAAAACTTATTTATCTAACCAATGAGATACGTACACCAAGTCCATAAGGAGGGCATCCCTTCTAAATAAAAAGGTTCTTTATTCTTTCCCTTCTTCCTGCTTGGAATGCAGGTATAATAACTGGTGATGGGGCAACCATATTACAACCATGAGGGTGAAATCCTCACTTAGGATGGAGGAATGAAAAATCAGAAAGAGGCTACATTCTCAATAATATTGTAGAGCTACTGCTTCAGTCATTGACGGCTTACTTCTAGACTTCTCATTGGGTGAGATAAATAGACACTGTTTAAGCTGTTGTTTTCTTTGTTTGCTTGAAGTCAGGTATTTTCCTCCCTTGTGTGCCTTTTGACAGTGCCTATAAACTAACAAATTATATAAAAACATAAATTTTCTCCTTTATTCTATTACGGTATAACCTCGATGCCAGAACATTGAATGTAAATGAATGAATGGTTAATGTCTGAAAACTTCCCTGAGGTTTCTTGCCTCTAACAAGAGCCAGGGGAAACAATTATTCACATATTATTTATATATATGAACTAGATTTTCATTTCCTCTAGGCTTAATCTGTTATTTTGTCAGTATTGATTATCAGTTTGCAAAAATTAATCTACCATAGGTTCCTTTTTGCAAATCCTAAGTCAACTTCAAAGTCAAACCTCAGAGGGTTCTTCATGCAGACTAAGCAGCCACCCAGTCATTCTCAAACACACCTTATTTTAATTCTTAGCATAGCCTTTATAGCTCTCTGATATTTTTCTAATTTATGTATGTATGTATGTACGTATGTATGTATGTATGTATTTACTTTTAGTCTCCTCCATCTCACATTAGGATAAGGGCAGAGAATTTGTCTGGTCGATCAAGAAATACATCCTTGGCATATATAAGACAGGTAGACATATTTGTTGAATGGCTGTGCAGTTGACTGAATCAAACAATCAATAGGCACAGTGAGAGAATCAAAGAATTGTCAGATATAGTCACTGACTTAAGAAAATTTTGAATATAAATAAGGAAATGAGAGACCCATTGGAAAACAAAAATGTGTAAAATATAAGGCAATACCAATACTCAAGTGGTAAGGATGAAGGTGTGATCAAAGCTCAATGATGTTACATGCAATGACTTGGATTCTTCAGTAGCTCTGACTTGAATTCCTCAGTAGCTCCAGGGACCAAGCCTTCCATCTGGACAGAGGTGAGAGCAAACCTAGAAAGGAGAGCTAGAGCAAAGCACATTGGAGCAGAACATATATGAATGCTTTAACCAGAAAAGGTTTACTATCTCAGATGTTAGTGATGTGATAGGAAAAAACTGAGATTTAATTCAAAGATTGTGGTTTTAGAATTAGCTGGGTTGAATTACCCAATACCTAGCATCTCTGAGCTTCAAGTTCCTTATTTGAAAAATGGGGATAAGAATACTTACCTCACTGAACAATAATCAGGATTTAAACTGACTAGATGAAAGCAGTTTGTGAAGCATGAGTGATTACAAAAATGGCTAACAGTTCTTGAATTCTTATTATGTGTCAAGCACTGAAGTAATCACTTTACATAGATGATCTCTTTTAATCCTCGAAACAACCCAGAGGAAAGACATTAACCAGGTTTTAACATCGAACGGAGAGAATCTGGAGGGGCCTGGACTGGGAAGGGCTGGGGCTTTGGTTGTGGGGGAGCAGCTCTCACTAAAACATGCATTTCTTTCACCACTTCCTCTAACAATTGCTCTGATGATCCACATAACCTGGCTTATTTCACACCTGAACCAAGAGCGCAAAACCTGGTGAAAGGTGGATACATCCCATTCACGCCAAGTACTTACATCTGTGCTTTGGCAAAGACGAGCTATTCAGGACCTCGGGAGAATTCCCTGATATCCTTGGTGAGGAATATGAGCTCTCTGAACTCACTTTGTGTGTCCAGTTGTTCACAGTCTAAGTATATTTTAAAGGATAGATTTCTTCAATTGCCATCACATGCAAATTTCTAAGGAAATTAGAATGCTGCCAAGTATCTTCCAGAGACTTATGGAACTCTTGCACAGAAATAACATATACCATAAATTAGAACATATTAAACAGAATTCCAAATGTTCCAATCAGGATTTACCCAAGCACTATGGCATAGGGATTAGGAACATAGGTTCCAGGGCTGGCAAATTTACGTACAACCTGATTCTGCCACATATTTGTTACATAAATGTGGGGCCGTTTATTCACTACATAGAGCCTTATTTTTCTCAGGGTAAAATAGAAATATAAATATGTTACTCAAATATTACTTGAGACAATTAAATAAGATGATATATATGAATCAAAGCATAGGGTGATGCTCAGGGAACGTAGTGAGAATGACACATTTTTCTTTTTATTATTAATTTGTTAACTCTTTTCATATTACATGTTCTCATTTGGTATTTAGGATTACAACTTTTTTATGCACCACTAGTAACAAAAGTAAGGTTGTGATATAACTTGAATACCAGAAAAATTTTAAAACATATTACCTCTCTAATAATTATCCTTTCATCATGAGTTGTCATTCAGTCCAAATCAAAATTACAAAAATGTTAAATACTAGAATTAGTTTTCTTAAAAATTAGTTTTCTGTGGACTATATGATATTTCATATAGTTTGGTATCAAGCCCCCAAAACAAAAATATTACATGTGATCTCCTTACCTAAAAAAATCCCAGCAAACCTACTGTTTAATACTAAATAGTGCATGTGTATATTCAGTTCATCCTAATAATTCTAATCAGTATGGAATCATTAAGCCTTGATTCTCTCTTATTCTTTATATAGATTTTGTTTCAGTTCTCATGAAAGATTATTTCAAAATCATCTGAGGATTAATTTCCTCATTTTCTTAAATCAATATATGCCAAAGGAGTTTCTCTCTTTACCAGAAAATTTGCATAATGTATTATTCTAATTTGTGAATCTTAGTGCCTGTGGGAAAACATAAAAGAAATGTTAATGTAATTGTTGTTCTAAGGAAATAACATTCAGGTTCATTACTGATAAGCATCTGGGTAATTTTAAGAATGGATCTGGTCCCTTATTTAAGCCGTGATTTATTTACTCTATCTTAAAGAGACAGATGACTCCTAATTGAAAATTAAAATTACAACTTAGTTATTCTATTCAAATATTTAATAGGATCTATAGTGTTAATTTTGAAATTTCAGTCTAGCACTGACAGAGTGAATTTTTATCTTACTCTAACTGTAATCTTATCTGTGTTGTTTTATTTTGGTAATTGTACTCATGCCTCTTTCCCCAACTAGATTGTAAACCCTTTGAGCATGGGCCATTTAATTAATCTTTAGAACATCCACCTCTACTCACGAGTCATCTGTAACATAGCAGGTCTCCACATACACTTAAAGCAGGTGAAATAAACTTCATGGTGTGCAAGTTATACCCCAATACATCCATTTAAAAGAAAATGTTCAGTTTAATTCAACTCTTCTTCACAATAAGTGTATTCCTACAAATGTTGCAGGGGTTGTCTAGATGGAATTTGGTTCATGTAGTGATGTGTTTCACATTGCAGTCTTGGATGTCAGACTGAGCTGAATTCTTCTCAGGGATACCTGTTTGCTGCCAAATAGGAAACATGCTTTTCTTTTCTTATTTTATTCATTTTACCAACATCTCAATGTGAAAGATGAAGAATCAGTTCACTTGGAACAACCCCACCCCACAAACCTCTTTGCTTCCCCTTCAGGCTGGTGATGGTGGTGATGGTGGTGGCGGTGGTGAGAGGACAATGTTCAGCTCCCATTTAACAAGAGTTTCTTCTGTGTGCTTGGGGTTCCATCAGCTTTAACTTTCCTGGCCACTTTCTATGTCTTTACTCTATGCCAGAGGCAGTGAAGAGAGCTATTTAATTGGTAAAATTGGAGAGAATAAACCAAGCATGGTTCTCTCCTAATCCTACCCATCTTTTACAGGACTTCTCCAAAAGTTCCCTGCTGCTCTCTGCTGTGAGGAAAGACGTGCCCTAGCCCTGCACTGCAGGATGGTTGGTCTGTTCAATACTGAGGTTCACTTAGTAAGCCTATTTGGCCTCATACATCCCACCGTGAGCCCTTACCAGTAACCAAAGTAGTATTTTGCCTTCTCTCTGCCACTCTTTATTTTTCTCATTTTTTTTAGGAACCCAAGTGAGGAAGAGAAGTGTTATATTTTAAGCCCCCTTGCAAATAGCAAAATTAATTCTACAATTTTTAGTTCTCATTTTGGTATCCTTTCTGAATTAAATAATGTGCCTAACCCTCTATTTAATTCTAAGAGCTTTAATTACTTGATCTCCTTCTTTGAGTCCTCACCTTTATGTCTCCTCCACCTCCTACCTTCCATCAGCAACATCTCTACTTTTAAATTGTAAGGCTTTCTAACATTACGGTTCTTTCCTATAGCCATAATTAAATCTGCATGTTCTGTCTGTAAAGGTGTTCTAAGAGTTGAAAACTAATTAACAGTAGTTACAGTATAACGACTATGTACATTTTCAATGAAGAGCCAACTAATGTGCTTAAGATCCTATTTCTTCACTTTAGGTCCAATATCATCACCCCTGTTCTAGTCAATGTGTAATGTTCCCAAGCATTGAGGTCAAATGTATTCTTTATAATCATATTTCACTATTTACTCAAAATCATCCCTTATTTAGTTTACGTCATATTTCAGCAATGACTTTCTTAGACACATTAGCTGTTACGTTTTCCTAGAGTTTCTCTTTGTCTCATTTATTCTTTTTGAAAGAAGAAGCATATGCTTTCTTCACTGTGTCACTACTATCATCCAACTCATTTGTCACTCTGTTTATTGCTTGGAATCGCCATTCATCTTCCTGAGAGCAACCTTGAAGTCTGCTGCATTCCAATTTCAATTTGGCACTGATTGCTTTCTGAACTTGCTACCCACCTGTTAAACTGGAATTTCTTCCCACTGAATTCTTGGGTCAGTTCAGCTGATGTTTGTATCTAGTATTTTCTGCCACTCAAACATAGGCATTTGTTCAGACCCTTACTCCACACTTACTCTGTACATAGTATTATGACCTATGAAAATTCAAGACAAATCCAAAATTTATCGTGCACCAAAAGAGTTCACAAATTAGGACTTGAACACACCTATAAATAATCACAATATAAAATAAAAACTATAATTAGAATAAGTTGGTGAAAGAAGTAGTGATATACCATGGGAAAAAAAACAGAACAAATTAGATGTGAAGAAGTAGAAGGGATGTGAAAAGGCCAGGGAAGGTCAGAGATTGCATGAGAAAGGAAGAAGTATCTCACAGTGTGAAGTAACAGCAGTACAAAAACTCACAGAGAAAATAGTAATCCATGTTGTGAATGGTAAGTTACAATACTCTTAGACCAAAGAGGAACTACAACCAAATTCATCTACTTAGAAAACAACAAAACTAATGGTCAAACCCTATGGGACACAGCCAAAATCATTTTCAAAAGAAAATCTGTAGCTGTAAGTGTTGTTGTATTAAACAGAAATAAAAACTGGGGGAGAATGAACTAAGAACTCACCTCAAGAACAATGAAATATATATCTATAGATTCAACAAATATGTGGAAGTGATAAATTAATACATGTGAAAGTTAAGTGTAATGAATTAAAAATCAAAAAAATTGAAAACTAAAGCCAAGAGTAGTTTTTTCATCTTATTAGGATTGTTAGAAAAAATATACAGATATTTTAAAGCCTAGGCTATGCATAGATGGAAAACAAAGCAATGGAATAAGATATTTCATGCAAATGCAAACCAAAAGAAAATAGGAGTAGCTATTCTTATATAAGTCAAAATAGACTTTAAGCTGAAAACTGTAACAAGAGACAAAAAAGGTCATTATATAATGATGAAGGGATCAACTTATTAAAAGGATATAACAATGATAAATATTTGTGCACCCAACATTGGAACACTTAAATATATAAAGTAAATTCTAACAGATCTAAAGTGAGAAATAGTCAGTAATACAGTAGTAATAGGAGACTTTAATACCCCACTTTCAACAGTACATAAATTAACCAGACAGAAAATCAATAAGAGAATATTAGATTTAAACTACATATTAGCCCAGATGGATTTAACAGATGTATCTAGAACAGTCCATTCAACAGCAGCAGAATACACATTCTTCTCAAGTGCACATGAATCATTCTCCAAGATAGATCAATCATATTTTAAGCCATAAAATAAGTCTTAATAAATTTAAGAAGAATGAAAACATAACAAGCATCTTTTCTGACCACAATGGTATAACACTAGAAATCAATTACAAAAATACTATAAAACTGATAAAATATGAGATTAAACATGCTTCTGAACAACTGAGTGAAAAAAGAAAGCTATTTTTTAAATACTTAAGAGAAATGAAAATAAAGACCCAAAATGCCAAAATTTACAGAATACAGCAAAAGCAGTTCTAAAAGAGAAGTTTATAGCAATAAATGCCTAATATTAATTCTAGAATTCTTGACTCCTCTGTCATAAATTAATTGACCATATAAATGTGGGTTTTTTTGGAGGTTCTCTATTCTGCTCCATTGATCTATGTCTCTGATTTTATTCCAATACTATACTGTTCTAATAACTGTAGTTTTATAATGTAGTTTGGAATTAAGGAACATGATGCTTTCAGTTTTGCTTTTCTTTCTCAAAATTGCTTTGGCTATTTGGGGTCTTTTGTGGTCTAACAGGATTTTTTTTTTCTATTTTTGTGGAAAATACCATTGGTATTTTTATAGGGATTACATTGCATCTGTAGACCACTTGAGGTTTTAATTCATGAGCATGGAATAGCTTCCCATTTAGTTTGTCTTCAGTTTCTTTCATCTATGTCTAATAGTTTTTGGACTATAGATTTTCAGCCTCCTTGGTTAAATTTATTCTTGAATACTTTATTCATTTTGATGCTCTTATAAATGGGATTGTTTTCTTAACTGGAAATTACCAAGCAGCACTTCCACCTGCATTCCACAACTTTTCCATCAGCTGAGAAATGTGTCTACTCTTATAGTCAGGAGTCCAGCTAAAAATCAGGGGTCTTATTACTATTGAAGAATGATATGTGGGGACAAATAGTAGTCTCTATTCCTGTAGCATAAGGAATTATCAAAAGATCTAACTTACATTATCTCTGGAAGAATTATTAGCCTTTTGATTCCTTCAGGCATTGTGAAATCTGTTAATATAGTTTCTCAAGGCTAATTTTGACACAGTTCATATAATTTTTATTCTTACTCAAATTTATCAATTCCTTTTCACTTTAGACACATCTGTGGCTACCCTAACAACTAACATTATCATGAATGAGAATATATATACAACTGCAATTTCCAATTTTGTGCCCAGTTTAGCAAGCTTTGTTCTCAGATGTTTCATCCAGTAGCGCTATCTTATTATTGGCTAACTATATTTTGTGGGCTACAGAAACCACCTGGGAGGACCATAGAAGTTCCCAGATGTATGTTGATGCTAAATATATCACTCACATACATTAGTGTCCTAACCACGTTTTTCTGTCTGTAGTCCAAGCTACAAAATTATGGATGGTTTAATTATCTGTGATTTGCCCAAGTCCCACAAATAATTAGTAGTAAACAAGGATCTGGAGCCCAGGTTGAACAATTTTAATTATTTATTACTAATATCCCAAGAGAAAAAAGGAATGCATGTTTTTTACTACTCATACATAAGGAAAATGCAATACATTTATAGAATTTTAAGTTCTGTCCAAAAACTCCCATGGGAGAAAAATACAGGTCAAAGCAGAGTAAGAGCATATTTCTGCCTCTTAAGTTCATAAGTATTGTTACCACCAATTCCATTAGTTTCCCTTTGTCAGCCCACCTCAAAAATATTTTCTCTTCACTGAGCCTCAGAGATATTAAATATCATATTCAAAGTTATATAGCTAATAAACAGGAATATTGGAATTGTAAATTAATGTCCTCTTAATTTAAAAAAAATGTTTTTCACTATGAGAAAATCTGGGTGCTGTCACTTTTTTGTTTCCTTTACTATGCAGAATTTAAGAGAATTGTGATTTATATTAGGTGTACTTTAGTTTATACTAATTAATTTTACCTCATTTATATTTAAATAAATGCCAAGGTATTGGGTTCAAATGCTATTTTTTCTATTTTAAGTATTGTTGCTTGCTCATTTTTAAATGTAACTTTATGGTATGATATTTTAAAACAGAGAATATCTAAATAATTAAAAACTGGAATGGATGTGATGTGACATGCATGTGTCCTCATCTATAAATGTTCTCAATTCTAAAAAAGGGAGAGGATTAAGGACACTGAATTATTCTGTCTAGCTGACTGTGTATCCCTGAGGGACTCAATTTTCTGTATCATTGCACTTGCAATGTTAGCACGAAAGGATTAATACATTTTAATCCTCCTTGATTTAGTCCTATTTTTCTTCTTGCTCTTGTAGCTTAACTATATTTTTCAGTCTTTAGCACTCTCCTTTGCCTTTGGTTAATTTAAACAAATCATATATTCACAGAGCCTATGAATCTTCCTAGAGACTTCTAAAGTCTTTTAACATAGTTTATTTTTAATGTATTTTGACATGATGATGGTATCTTTGCTTGTCTCTCCCTTCAGTTGTATTTACATCTATGCTAATTTGCTGAAGTGCAATTTGATCTATGTTTTCTGATACAAAGTTGGAGGAGAAAGAGTTGTAAGAGAGAGTCAGACTTGACCTTTTAGTAATCTTTACGGTTCCAGAATCAGTTAAGCAAATCAGTTAGGAAAAAAAGATTTTTCAATGGGATATTTATGTTTCATGAATATGGAGAACTTTTAAAATAAAAAAGAAATGTTAATTTTTATCAGAAGCTCTCAATATTAGTTTTTCTCACATAAATAACTTTTAATTTATTTTAATTGCATGTTAAAAGTTTTTTTTTAATCTTCATAGGAATTTTGGTGGCATTATATAACACACTTAAATCCTTGACATCATTTCACAGGTATAATTACTGAGACTTATGTTCTGTAGTTGGTCCAAGTCCCACAAATAGTAATTAGCAAAAAAGTATCTAAAGCTCAGATAGCCCAATTCCCTTTTACAGACTTTCTCTATAATCTTTGACCTCTTTGTTGCAAATTAAGGCATCAGGAGATGCTAAGATTGCTGAATGTATAGGAGCTTCCCAATCTAAGTAATTTTTCGTTGTACCTGGAAAGAATTTATGCAATTCAGATCCTGCCCCCTCTTCCCACTTCCTACCCCTATCATCCTGAGGTGTCTATTGTCCTTAAATTTGTGAGAGTGAAACTTAAAAATGCATAACTTTATAAACCTCTCTAGATGATTCCAAGGCAGCTGGAACTACCCTAAAGAACTATCTCCACCATAAAAGCATCAGCAAGGTGAATTGTCGTATAGTGTACATGAAATATGTTACCCATCCTTCCTAAGCTACATCTCAAAGCCAGTGGTCATGTTTCTGACTGCCCACCAAGGGCCAGATATAGGAGGATATGTATATATTGTGTAAGTTGATTGAAGATGGGCCAACAGGAAAGTTTCTGCAATAGATAACCTTGTTCATCTACATGTTACTGATTTCCCAGATAACCCAACATCCAGATTTTTGTAATTAAAAATCCTGATTTTTAATATTGGTCAAAATTTTAATTAAATGGATAAAAGGCATGGATGACCAATTGTATGTCTTTATGGATCGAGCTATGCTTTCATGGGCTTCAGCTTAATAATAAACGCTCTTGACCTGAGAGATGGCATTGTCGCTGGGGTTGCCCATGTTTGGACCTGAACCATATCCTCAGTTGCTCCAAAATTGACCTCAGTTGAAGAATTGGCCTCAGAGCATACCTTAGATTGCCAGGGTACTGGATTCTAATCGTTGAATTTAGAGTTCTGTGGAGGAGGGATCTGTTTGATTTATACTTAATCATAATAGTATTTTGTTCATGTCAGATCTGTAATTGAATCTTGGTATACATTCATAAGATCACATGAACTCCATGTGAAAGATTTGTCAATTACCAGTCTCAAAATGGGGCATAATTAATCCATGCTAGTGCTTTTGAGTTTGTTTTACTCTGGAATAAGGTGTAGCAGTTTGGTTGAACATATGTTGTCTTAGAGATCTTTTTACCTTTCAAGCAAATGAGAAAATTTTATGTTGGTTTAATAATAGTGCAGACACTTAGAAGGTTCAGCTTTTAATACTCTTTTTGCGAGATCGAAACAGAAAATCCTCATTTCAACAAATGGGTATCATCTATTTCTTTCAAATATGAATAGATTGATGAATGACAGATCAATACAGAAGGGAGAACCAGTCTCTTTTCTAGATTCGTCAGAGGTTGACACCTACCTCTGCTATTTGACAGTTGTCCTGCAAGATGGATGTTTTAAATGTAGCTAGGACCCCATGCTCATTGCTATTAATATTTGATGGATTGAGCATCATGTTTGTTTTCAAAATATTCCAAAATAAGTTTTTAGATAAATCAGTCTCCAACTTAGATACATGTCGCTCTCTAATTACTCTAATAGAAACAAACACAGACATGCAGCAGCAGATGCCAAACACCAGTACAAATAGTTTAGTCTGCCCTGGTCTTCATAATACTTCCAGACTCTAATGATGAAAGCCAGATAGCTTTTTTCTGCATTATTCAGAAAAAAAGCTAAAGACATCTTTAAATGAGGCTAAATATATGCACTTTTCAAATTTCTACTTATCTGTCTTTTCCCAGCAACTAGAATATAAATTTCCTAAGTGTTTTTATTTATTACGGAATCTTCTAAAGAGTCCCTTGCCTATAGTGGAAGTTCAAATAATCGTGGGCTAATCAGTTGTTAGGCATAACAGAATAAGTGGCTCTGACCTAAAGCCAATATAAGCCCTAAAGCAATATGCTTTTTTTTCAAAAAGCTTTTACAACAAATGCACACAAACTCTTTTTAGAAAATTTTCTAATACAGTATATCTAGAAAGACACTATCCTTGCTAAGTTAATTATATTTGTAAGTAAGATAAAGCACAGAATATTACAAAACCATGGCAGCATTCAGTCCCTCTATTGAAAATGATTAATATGAATTCTAGGCTAGCAAGAATCCATCATTTATAACTGAACCATGGGTTTTATGCCATGTGTTGTTCCTAAAGTGGAAAACAAATTTTGCTTAACATATTTATAAGTTTTTCAAGTGGCTACATTCTCAAAGACAAAGTCTGAAAGAAAAATACAAACGGCAAAAATGGACAAAATGTAGATAAAATGAAAGCTTCAGGTAATAAAGAGATCAAAAGTAGGAAGTATAAGTGGCTTATGGTTGAACAATGGAAGAGAAAACTTTCAAAAAGTGCATTGCACAGAAGCCACCATAGTGATTATTTAGAAGAGGTCAGAGTTGGGAATAAAGCATCGTCCAGTATAGTCCTTATATAAGCTGTACATCTCACTTCTCCAACAGCTCCTATGTAATAATATCCAGCATTAATACATGAACACGTCTGGTTTTATGGCCCTCACAATTTCCTAAGGCCCCATTCCATTGTTGACAGCTTCAATTGTGAGAAAATTTTTATTGTAATGAGTCAAAATTATTTTTTCAAAATGTATAGCAAAGTTGGTTATGAAAAAGCAATAATCTTAGAAAATTAAGCTAATAATTTTTTTGTTATGGTGGTTTATATTTAATGAAAGATTGGAATAAATCCAAAATATACTTGAGTATTGAGGTTATATGTCATAACTAGAAATACTTCCTTCTTTCTTATAATCTAAGCTCCTGAACTATCCCAGCATCCTAACACAGCCTCAATAAATACCAACTGACATGCTCTACACTTTAAACTTATGCAGTAATCTAAACTTATACAGTGAATTATTTCTCAATAAAACTGGGCAAATAAATAAATAAATACCAACTGAATGTGAATAAATTAACAAAGGGTAATTGGAAAGTGTCAATATTCCCAGATACTGACAGTCAGACTAATGAAGTCCTTATGAAAATTAAATATAAAACAGATGCCCTAATGATTAGTGGGAGCACAATTCGTGAGGACTTAGAGCCCCAAGAGTAAAGGAGAGATCGGTACAATTAAGCAAATGTTTGGTGATCCAGCCAGGGGTAAATATATTGCTGTAGGTAGAGTGCCATGTGCTAGGACTAGAATAGAAATGTATAAAAGGTATTGACAGGACATGGAGGAAGGAGCTACTGACTCTGCACTAATGAGGTGGGAGAAGAGTTCATTTATTAATTTACTCATCTAACAGATATTTATTAAGCACCTCTTAGGTACTATGTACTGTTCTAGAGACTGATGATACAACAGTGAAAAACAGTCAAAAATTCCTGTCCTTCTGAGCTGACATTCTAGTAAGGAGATATAAAAAATGCATAACGTGCAAATGTTAAGAAGTCCTGTGCAGAATAAGAAATTAGTGTAAGGAAATAAGAAAGTAAACAGAATAAGGTGGTAAGTAAAGTCCCCCTGATAAGGTGACATTTAAGCAGACTTTTAACCTTGAGATGACATTTGACTTGGTTCTAAAAGGATGTATAGGAAGTCACCAGAAAGAGAGTTGGGAAAGGAATTTTCAGATATAGAAAATAAGGAATGAAAAACCCCAGAGACCCAAAATAATTTTGGGAAATAATTTTTTACCACCAAATATCTATTTCTTCTTCTGATAATGTCACCTTACCATTTCTTTAGAAAATCACTTCTCCCCATTATTCACCCATGTGTTTCAGATTTCAAGTAAAACATGTATCCAAGACCTGACCAATTAAAGCATTGTATCCCTTACATTGTTGAGTAAGTAACTCAGAATTGTCCAGTTATGGTAAATCCTTGGACTTGTCTGAGGGGTTCCCAAAAAGAGATGTTCTCTCTTTTGCATGGGGATTTCCAATAGTTACAATAATATGAGCCTAAAGATTAAGGAAGCCATCGTGCAGAGCCATAGTATGAAAATAACACAGTATGAAGCAGAGCCAAAAGACAAATGCAAAGCTGAAGATTGATCTGCATTCTTGAATTCCTAGATAAAACCCTGCTTGAAGCTAACTTTAGCCAGGTATTTTTAAGCTTTATGAATGTATGTATTTCTTTTTGGCAGTGAACTTGATACTCTATCATTTGCTTATCAAACAGTCTTGATGTAAAGAATAGATCAAAGAAAGGATGGTCAGATATTATTTCAGATGGTACTTAATGATGGTACTTAAGCAAGTGTTTCACAGAGATTCCTATCAAACTATATTACAAAGCAGTAGTAATCAAAATATTATGGTATTGGCATAAAAACAAACACATGGATTGATTGAACAGAATAGAGTCCAGAAATAAACCCATGCATATATGGTCAATTAATTTGTAACAGAAGAGCCAAGGATATACTGAAGAATAGTCTCTTCAATAAATGATGTCAGGAAAACTGGATAGCTACATACAAAAGAATGAAACTGGTTGTCTACCTTACACCGTACACAGAAATCAATTAAAAACAGATTAAAAATTTGAACATAAGGCCTGAAACCATAAAACTACTAGAAGAAAACATGGGGGTAAGATCCTTGGCATTGGTCTTAGCAGTAATTTATTGGATTTGACAAAAAGAGCAAAGGCAACAAAAGAAAAGATTATCAGATACATCAGATACAGAGATACCTCAAACTGAAAAGCTTCAGTACAACAAAGGAAACCATCAACAAAATGAAAAGGTGACCTACAGGATGAGAGAAGATACTTGCAAATCATATAACTGGTAAGGAGTTACTATCTAAATATATAAATTCAGCTGTGGAAAAACAAACTGATTGAAAAATAGAGGAACAGAGTAGATATTTTTGAAAAAGACATACAAATGGCCAAAAGGTACATTAAAAAGTGCTCAACATCCCTAATCATCAGGGAAATGCAAATCAAAACCATAATGAGATATTACCTCATATCTCATTAGAAAATCAGAATCTCATCAAAAAGAGAAGAGTCAATAAGTTGGCAAGGATACAATGAAAAGGGAACACTTATGTTGGTGGGAACGTAAATTGGTGCAGCTATGGAAAATAATACGGAAATTTCTCAGAAAATTAAAAATAGAACCACCATATGATCCAACAGTTCCACTTCTGTGTATATCAAGAGACATATACACCCCCACCCCATTCAGTGTGGTATTCACAATAGCAAAGATATAGAAACAACCTAAATGTCCATCAATGAGTGAATGAATAAAGAAATTATGAGATATATATAGATATATACACACACACACACATATATGTATACAATGAAACATTATTCAGCCATGAAAAAGAAGGATATCTTGCCATTTGTGACAACCTTGAGGACATTATGCTTAGTGAAATAAGCCACATAACGATAAGTACTGCATGGTATCATTTATATTTGGAATCTAAAACAAAAAGTCAAACTTACAGAAACACAGAGTAGAAAAGTGTTTGCCAGGAGCTTGGAGGTGGGGGAAATAGGGAAAGGAGAGGTATCAGAAAGAAAAAAGACTTCTAGGAAAACTTTATGCTTGCCTTTAAAGGAAGTGACATTGAAGAAGCACTGAGAAAGTGGGGGAGGCAGTTTCCAAATATAGAGTAAAATGTTGTGAGGTATTTAGAATGCCTACTCACAGAACCTTGGAGAAGGCACCTTCTCTGGGTTACTAACTCAATAATAATGTGCACATGTGTTAAGTAAGCACAGTAGGTACTGTGGTGAGCAGCACTCTGTGGGTACAAAAATGGATTTAACATTTATATTTTCTTAAAGAGACAGCTAGACAGTAGTTAAAGTAAAAACAGATTAGGAGAAAAGAGACTTCAACTCAATTCCAAAGACCACAAGGACAATTGGGGACTTATAGCCAAGGTGCAGAATGAGGGGGTCAGTGGTTGGAAAATTACCAAAGAGGAGATATCAAGGGTAGGGGAAACTCTTGCTAAACTGACCTAACAGGATTCTTGCTGAAGGCAGGCCAGGGTGATCAGATATCAAGGGTGGTGAGATTCTCTCTAAGGTGACTTGGCAGGATTCTTGTTACAGTTGGGCTATGCAGAACCAGCAATGGAACAGGAAGGAGTGGGGCATGTGTAAGTTTTGGCCTAGTTCAGAATAGAGCACAGAATGAAGTTTGGTCAGGGAGACCGTCTTTATCAGTATGAACACAAATTTCAGTATGTTTACAGTCATTTCTTAGTTGACTGATGCTCCTGTGTTTCGATAACATGATAGCTGGGGGGATATTTCTCACAGTATAAAGGACAATACACTTTAGAATCTTGAAAAAAGTATCTGTTGTTTTGAACTCAACTAAATCCATACTTTTCCCTATTTCCTATAGACATGTTATCATGACTGAACTCTAACCTACCTAAAATTATAAATACACTACATCATAAACTACACATCTACCAATCTACCTAAATGGTTCTTGGGTGGTATTTTGCTTAAAGTGTGATCTAAAATGCACTTACATCAGAATCACCTGAAAGACTTGTTAAAAAAAAATGCTGGGCCTTATAGACCAACTGGGTTGAAATTTCTCATAGTGATGCTCAAGGGTGTACTTTTTAATAAGAATTCAAGCCTATTCTCACGCACACTAAAGTTGAAGAGCTATTCAACCATGGAGTAAATACAGGGTAGATTTTAGATAAAATAAGACTAAAATTTATTGATACCTACTATGTTCTTTATAAGCTTTATACACCCAGTCTTATTTAATTATCAAAACAGAATGATAAGACAAATAATTCTGCTGTTTTAAAGATGCTAAGATTATATCAGAGAGAACTAAATCATGGGCTCAAATCCACACATCTGGGAAGTGCCCAGGCTGAAAGAGAATCTAACTAAAACTGACACCCATGACTTTACCAGGCTATCTCCTTCCCCGTGCCCTTATTTCTTGGGTTATTGCATAAGAATCTTCCCTCCACAAAAGCATTTTTTTAATGTTGACAATACTAATTTGGATTGGAAATGCTCTATTACATATAGCTGGGTTGGTCCCTGACCTCAAGAAAATATCAGATGTTTCCCAGATTATCATTTCTTTGTAAAAGGTGGTCAGTATTATACATCTTCAGCCTATGCCTAACTCTCTCCCTCTGATTTCAGGAAGTCCTGAAATCTCATTTTTGCCTTATAATTCTGGCAGGTGGATTAAAAGACATTAAGGTAAAGATATCTAATTTCCTTAACATCTAATTTTATCCACATCCTTTTTCCACTTGTGGAAGTATGGTGCTTTGACTGTTTCAATGTGTTAAATAAAGTAATTATTCTAATGATAAGAAGTCTTTTATTATGAATCTAACTTTTCTGGCACTGAACCAGACACAAAGACTCACTCTTGGGAAACCTCACTATCTAGATGCCTGAGAGACATTAAATAAACTATTATGGTACAGTGGATTACATATGCATATCTATGAAGGGATGTGTGCATAGGGATGACCTCTGTCTGGGGAAGTGGATGAATGAACAACTTCACAGAGAAAAGACACATGTGCTAGAAGAGCACCAAGAAGAGAAACAAAGCCCATTCCAAGGAGAGTAGAGTATTGAGACAGTGCACTACAGTTGTGTAGTGCTTGCCCCTTAAGTATCTGCATCAGGTCTTTCCCAGCTTCTTCACCCGGTCCATTAGGGACCCAGATAGGTGATTTCACCTGCTGTCTTTTTAGTGCCCAAAAAGTAGTGATCATTTTCACTTGGTTTATTGAATCAGTATCATGAATTATTCTGATTTTAAAGAAGCTATTCCTGTTGTAAGCACTAAATCAGTGTAATTCCTTTCATAGTCTTTAATTGCACTAAAAAACTTTGAATTAGAATCTAAGAAGGATTTTTTATGAGACAATGAAAGATATTTGATAAGTATTTGGGAATTTCTTCCTAGTAATACTTTAAGAAAAACTGTAAAGTGTTGTGGAATCTAAAAACAGGAGCATGAAAGTATATGGTCTCCTGAGAGTTTATTAATACATAAAGGATGCTGTGAACTTTATATCAAACTGCCTTCATTTAAAAGGGCATTAAGATGAGTACTTAAACATCTTGAGGTTTTCTTTGGTCTCTTTTAAACACTGTGTCAGCATGCTTGGTTAACTATGGCATTTACTTGTTTTCTCTGAATTACCACATTTCTATTTGGTATAAATACACCTAGTCTTCACCTACCACTGTAATTTCCTCCTCTTTTTAAGACAATATTTTCTGAAATAAATACTGGTGTTATTTAAATTATACAATTTTCTCAGTTTTAGTATTTCTACAGGTTGATTTGTAACTATATCTCAAAGTAAAATGGCTATCTCCATGACTTATAAGTACTTAGACTATTATTTCATGAAACTATGGAAAATGATTTCAAGTGAGACCAGAAAATGGGAAAATATATTCTTGACAGAAAATAACTCATCAAGATGTTTCATTCGCTCTTGTGTTGTAGAGAATATTGTCATATTAAAAATTCAGAAATACTAAATTTCAGTCTTGAAAAAGCATACTCATCTATAAAAATACATGACTGTCAAGATTCACATTATATTTTTCCCGTAAAACACATTTTAATATAACCTTAATGATATGAAGTGAGGGAAGAACTAGGCATTTAGACCCATCATCAGGAAAGCTAGGAGTCAAGGAAATATTCTTAAACAGCTTGAAATCTAATCTGTAAAGATATAGTGAGAAAGAATGCAACAATAATGATGTATATTTCTTAACTCACATACATTTGCTTCATTTAAATTTTCTCCTCATGACATCCTAACAGATGTCAGGCAAAATATAGCAAATTCATCCAAAGTCCCATCCTCTCTGTTTCTCAGCATACTAGACACTGTGAGATTTTACCTTGCTCCATTTCCCTACCTCATTCCTTACTCACACCCTAGAACTTGTCTTCAACCAGGGTGACTGTGCATATTCAATAACAGCCCTCCAGTCTCTCGTTCTCAAACCATAAGTCCTCATCCTCCAGTCTGTTCGGCCCCCTTATTATCACTCAAGCCCCATAGAGACCTCAAGTTCCTTAACTTCACGCTTGTTTCCCAGTAAATGAACGCCTTTCTGACTCTACTTCCTTCCTGGTACATCATTTCAACAACTTCCTGGTCAACACCCTCAGCATGTTCACTCATTTATGAGTCCTCCTGATACAAAAGCCCTGAAGATCTTAAGTATTTTCCAACTTATAAAGCCTCACTTTAGATTGGTATTTCCAGAAAATAACTGGGTCATAATATAGGGTTGCCTGTTTCAGGTGCTTTATAGCTTCCTTTCAAATCAGACTCTATTCTGCAGTTAGTCAAACATCTGAATCAGTTAATGTTTGTTGGAGGCAACAGGGGTCACACAGTATATCTAACAACTGGTCAATTGGAACAGACACTGTATGAAAAATTTCAGCTGTTAAAGCCAGCCAACATCCACTCTTGCTGCAAAGAATAGGAAACAACTCCAGAAAGGAGCAAGGAAGAGGAAGAAAGCAAGAAAATAAAGGGAAAATTGGGTGACTCACAGTCTATTTTTTTTAAAAAGCACTGAATGACACAGTCTTTGGAAGGAGAGAGGGAGAGTTGGGTTCACTTTTTTGGAACTAGGGAAAGTTGGGTTCACATTTAATTGTTTCCAAATGTTTATATTTAGTTTAATGATATGATATTGACATTATTATGGCAATAAGATGCATTTACTAAGTATGCTGTACAAGATAATTATTGGTTATTTTGAATTTAAAATCTAAGAGAAAAAATTTTAATCACATGATAACTCGATCATAATTATGCACTTTTTGGGGAGAGTTGTAATAATATGGATTTGGATTTACATTAAGTTTTAGATTGAAAAGAAAATGGTGAGATTCCAACAAGGTGGCAGGACATTTGTCCCATTTACAAGTCAATCACATTTTTACACTTTAGTAGAAATTTTGATTTTGTTCAGACTTTTGTGACAGAGCCTGATATTCCTCTTCCAATATATATTCTCTTTTTTTTCCCCAAACTTTGACTTTTAGTTAGACTCATAACCAATCAAAAAAAAAAGAAAAGGACATTTTCCAGCATCCTTTAAGTGTGGTCATATGACGAAGTTCTAGCTGATGCTTACAAGTAAACATCTTGTGTTTACCTTTTGAGAAAAGGGTTTGCCCTCCTTATTTTCTTTCCTCCTTCTTGCTAGCTGGAAAACTTCTTTCACATACCTAACAGAGAAATGAACTTTTATTTTTTTTAAGCCATTGTTGTTTTGAGTATTTACTGTCATTCAAGCTAACTTAGTTCCAACTAAAACAAAATTAAAGAACTAGATGAAAAAATAATAAATCTACCTTCATGTTAGGTAAGAGAAATTACCTAGAAGCAAATAATTTTAAAATATTGTTTAAAGGGTATTTTGAGGGATCCTACAGTTCTCCTCTTTTTGGTTAACTATCCAAACTGCTTAAATTTAGTAGTCTGCTTAGAAGACTCAGTTAATAATTGTAGTAACATGATAGAGGCCTCATTTTGCATAGCTACTGCAGTACACATTTGCTGCATTATTTAAGAACTTCAGTTCTGACATAGAGGATAAGAAAAACAAATGGGCTAAATGAAACATTAGATATGCTGAGTACAATTAATAAATAAGGTGGTACTTATAAAGACAGG
This sequence comes from Camelus ferus, assembly GCF_009834535.1. Lineage (NCBI taxonomy): Eukaryota > Metazoa > Chordata > Mammalia > Artiodactyla > Camelidae > Camelus > Camelus ferus. The sequence goes on from NC_045697.1 coordinate 26,661,266, forward strand.
AAAAACTCCTAAGGTGTGTTGGGTATATATAGACAGATAAGTTAACCTAATAAACGTGTAAGACACAGATAATGGTAAATGAAATGTGAGTGTTAAACTTACATAGAAAGGGCAGAAAAAAACAAGAGGTGCTTAATATTCATGTTTGATGAGGAAAAATCTGGAAAGGGTTCAATGGGTGGTATTTAACCATCCAGTTGCTCCCCGGTTGCTAGAATTAAACTTGATAGCTTGGTTGAACTGACTGTTTTACTTTTCAGAGAGAAAACAGTAAAAGCTTCAAATACAGATGAGAGTAGGCCTCCTGAGATCATTGTCATGCATTGTCCAGTCAGATGTCCAGGACTGCCTTTGGAATTTGCTCACTGTTCCTTTTGGAAAGTCTCCTACATTCCCTCATATCATGACTAAGTTTCGTAGTTGTTTATACTTTGTCACTGCCCAATAATATACTGGCAGTGTGTACCAGTTCTGTTTGCTCCCTCAAAGATCTTACTGCAAATTCTATCACAAAAACAGTCAAATTTCAACTGATACATCTGTGCTCTCACTTAGCACAAGTGCTAAGTGCTAAGGTGTGCTCTCACCTTGCTACAAGCTGCAAACCTCCAGAAGAGAGGTGTCTCATGAACTTACTGATCCTTGAGCTGAAGGAAGCGCTGTAGGATTAATAGGCTGTTTGTAATGAATGTGGCTGCCACCATCAACCAAACAATGAAATATTGTAGCTCTGGATCCACTGCTTCAGAGCAAATAACAAAATGGATTAACTCTTCAGAAGAAAATAACAGCCACAGCCTGATATTTCATCATCTCATCACACCATCAATTGAAATGGCTAAGGATCTAAAAACAAATTTATCAGTAGCTAAGTCAAAGAGAGTAATATCCTATACATTAACAAATTAAAAATAAAAGTCAACCTTTTAATGATCCATGGATAGAAGCAAAAAATAAAAGATTTCTAAATAGGCCCAACGCACAGGTGAAAATTTATTAATTTTTTGAGACATATATGTTATTTCATTTAGAGGAAAATCTACAATTTGGTTATCTTCCCTATAATTTTTTTTTTAATTCAGAAAAGTCAATCACATGTATAGAAAAGGGCCACCACTTCCATACCTCAAGTTTTTTGTCAGTAGCTCTGGTTTCCCGGCCTCTGGTTTTCCTTTTCCCAAAACCGCTCTCCATCCTGTCATCGCAGAGCATTTTTCTGCCAGCTTTATTGACATATAATAGAAAAACAAAAATTGTGTATGTTTAAAATATACAGCTTGGTATGTTGATGAAATATCCATCACCACCAGATAACTTTTTATCTTGGCAACGTGATTGTGTCAGTCCTTTGCTTAAAACTCTTTAGTGACTCACTAACAAGATAAAATCTGAAGTCCTTTGCAAGCTAGCTCCTTCACAATACGAACTGTTTAACTTAGGGGCCAATTGTCCCTCTCCCTTGCCGTGTTCTCTGCTTCACTCCCAGGTATCTTGGGTGTATCTGTGTGTGTATGTATAACAAATATTTATATCTTATTATAGTGATATAATGGGAAACTTTACTTTGGCTCTTAAGTAAAGAACCAAAGAGTAAATTTGTGGAGACATACAATTCTTTCTCTCTCTCTCTCATTCATTCATTTGCTAAACATTGTTTTAGCAGTAGACAAAAACAAAAACAAAAAACAAAACAAGCAAGGTTTTTGCTCCCATAGAATTTATGTTTTAGAAGAAGACAAACAGTACACACAAATAAATATAAAAAGTTGGTGCTAAATGCAAAGCAGATAAATAAAGCACAGTAAAGTAATAGAGAGTGACCACAGTGGAGGGGAGGAGGAAGGGGAGGGTACTGCTATCTGAGGCATATTTCTCAGGAGTCTCCTCAGGTTGTGGCATTTGAGCAAAATCTGAAAGTTGCCTCTGACTTCTGGAGGATAGGCCTAGTGCATATTTTTGTTTCAGTATAGCATTTTCATTTATATATTTATGTATAATGCAACATTTTCAACACTCTGATGCAGTTTACCATGTAATTCCCAAAATACCACCCAAAAAATTGAAGCCCATTAATACTGTAAACTGAATAAACAGAAATTTCAATTAAACAGAGTTGTGAGACCAGAAGCGGGAATTCCCACACCCTGCAATGATAGTAGAGCCCAATAGGAAGGAGAAAGATTCCTCTTCTTTCCCGGCAAGGGCTTAGCCAAGGAAGAGTCATGAGCTCTTAGTTTACCGTAGCTGTCTCAACTTCCTTTTCCTCTCTATAAAGGCTTTTTTCCTTCCCTTGCTGCATGGGATCTTGCACATGGCTCACCATGGTTGCATACCCCAAATTTCAATTCTCTGATGATCGAAACAAACCGATCTTTGCTGATGAAATATCTGGCAGTCTGTTTGTTTCAGGTCAACAATATAGGCCTTAAAGTTACTATAGTCACAGAGAAATGTATAAATGAGTTGATTTCTTACTACATTAAACAACAGAATAAATAATATTCAAAAATCATCTTAAGCCTCTGTAAAGGCTAGGGGGATAATATTTAGTTGCAACTGTGTAAAGGCCGTGCATTGTCTTGGTTTATGGAATTACTGGTTTTCTCATTGTATAAACATGCACTTTTAATGGCATATTTTAAACCTTTTATTTGAAAATAATTTTGAACATGCAAGAATAGTACAAAAGATGCTTGTATCTGTTTTACACAGATTTACCATTGTTAATATCTTGCCCCATTTGCTTTATATTTATTATTTGCTATCTACCTACATTTCTTCTGAACCACATGAGAACAAATCACATACAATGTTTTTACCTCTCAATGTTTTAGTGTGTATTTTCTAAGAATTAGGGTATTCTCTTCCATAATCATTATAGTTTTTAACTTTTAGTGATCTATTGACTGTATTGTAACTTTATCAACAGATGGAACAAAGGCCTGTATAGCATTTTTTCTTCAGTATAAGATCCAGTCTAGGATCACATAGTGCATTTAATTTTCAGACTTCTTGAGTCTCCTTTAATCTGGAATAATTTCTCGGCCTTTATCTTTTAGGACATTGACATTTTTGAAGAATACATATATCCTTCCCCCTTTTCCTTGTTAGTAGAAAGATCATGATTTGGGATTTCTCTAATGTTTCCTCGTGATTAGATTACCATTCTTAATACAAATATTATGCGAATAATTTTATGTGCTTCTCAGGGTATCACATATAGTAGCACATGATGTCCATCTGCCCTTTGTCGTTGATTTTAACTTTGATGACCTGGCCAACGTATGGTCCAGTTACCCTATTGTGTAGTTACTATTTTTTTCCCTTACAATTAGCAAGCAATGTAGGAAGACACTTTAAGACCATGCATATATCCTGCTCTGCATCAAAAACGTCACCCTTGATTTATCATTCATTTGTGATTCTTGCGTGAATCATCTGCATGAATTTTGCAAACATGATAGTTGCAAAATATTGATTTTTAAACTCCAGCACTCTCTACACATCAACCAATCATCACTCAGCCTTCTTCTGTAATCAAGAGCCCTCCTTTCTCCCCAGTTATTTACTTATTTATTTATAATCAGTGTATACTCATGGATTTCTATTTCATACAATGTTTCTGAAATAATTACTATACTTAACTATTTTGATGGTTAAAAAAGCCCACAATTTGACTTTTGTGAGCCCTTGAAGTGGGCTTCTAGGTCTTGTGACTTGCCTATGATAATATACTCCTTAATATAATGTATGGTGGGACTGTGGGCACCAGTGGTTTAATGTCTGTTCTTTCTATGCCCTGCTTATAATACCCAGGTGCTTACAAGTGCAGATTCCTTGTTAATACCCAAACCTACTGAATTAACAAACTCAGATGATTTTTATGAACGATAAAGATCAAAATCAGTGAAATAGGTATCAAAGGAAAAGTAGGCAAGAAAGACTTTATTCAAGACTATTGCAAAAGGAGTCAAGACTAATGCTACTGAAAACAGAGACTGAACTCAATTCCACTGAAATAAAAGGTGGGCGAATTTTTAAGTGCTGGGGTGAGCTCATGGAAAAGAACTGGAGGACATTAGGGAGGAGGTTGGTTAATGTGATCAGGACATCTGTGTTTGCTAATTGGCATGTATCCAACAAATTAGGCTCCTATCCTCCCAAAGAAACTGAAGAGAGAAACTGAAGAAACCCTATCTTTCTTGATGATTACATTTCAAACGGATGGCTCCCAATTCCTCCAGAAAGACATTCCAGGATTTTAGAAGATTTACATCTCAAAGAGGCAGAAAAATAATTTCAACTGAAAATCTGAAGTAAATGCTCTAAGAAAAGGAAGATCAGGGACCTTGCAGTCAGGAAGAAATCTGTGTAAAGCTTAGTCAAGCTGAGGGACTGTTAAAGCCATCTTGGTCAATAATAAATCTTTAACAAGGCAGGATCCAGGTCTATTTTGTTCAATCTTTATTCACCTTGCCTGTAGCTAACTCAGTTCCTGCCATGTAGTGGGCTCTTATTAAGTATATGTAGAATGAATAAATAAATTAATCCTGCATTTATGATCAGAGTCATCAAGGAAATTTACTTAAGCTTTGTAGGTATTCCTCTGTTTCTTTAGGCAGTATCTTCCAAATTTGTTTGAAAATCTGAAAATCACCTGGAGCACTTCATAAAATATCTAATTCCAGAGCTATACTTCAGATATGACTGGATTGCAATGTCAGGCAGTAGGGGCTAACTATCTGCATCTTAATACAATTTAAAATGCTACCAAGAGAGATGATTTAAGATCCATTTCCTTAACATCTCAGCACTGTATTTTTCAAAAAACCCAACCTGTTTTTATTTTGATAAGATGTCAAGTGACTGTTTTAGTCTCAAATTTAAAGAAAAGATTCAGTTGCCATTTCCAAACACAAGGGTGCCTGTGGTGCTATTGAGCACTGGTCTTAATCATACCCTCTTCTATTGTAGCCCTCAGGTTTATGGAAAACATAAGAGCAGGACCCGCTGAGATTTTAAATGACGCCTCAGCTACTGCTGTGTTCTGAGATCTAGAGGTGTTGTGCTATTAGCATTTGCTTCAATTACTATTATAGTAAAAGTTTGATCCAATTAGAACTTCTTAAGTAAGCCTGTGATTTAAAAAATAGTTACAAAAAAAATGTTTTCTTTTGAACGTGTCCTGGATTCTGTCATGAGGATGGGGCAATATAAAATCCTAGGGAGGCTGATGGCATGTGTTCCCTTCTTGAAAAGTAGCTGAAGGAATTCATCGTCTCTGTAATTATCTTAACTGGGATTAAAAAGGGGAAATACCCATTGATTAGTATCAATTATTATAACTTTCAGATAATTGGTGAGAAAACTTTCAAATCTTGCATTACTATGAAAATTAAAGTTTTCTTCAAAGGCTATGGGGATTATAGTAAAAATAACTTCCAATGCTGGCTAAGAGCTATCAACTGAAATAAAATGCACAACTTAAAAGCTGAGAGGTATGTTTTATTTGGTGGACTTTCTGAGAACTAGAGCCCGGGAGGCAGCCTTTCAGAGAGCTCTAAGAGACTGTTCCAACCAGGCAAGAGAGAAGTCAGGATATATAGGAGGTTTTGCAATAAAGACCAGAGAATCAGAACATCAAAAGATTACTGTTAATTAAAGAAAACCAGACATCAAATTAAGGAATTTAGCATTTTTCTATGTATGGGAAGGTGCAAAGATCTGGGCTCATTGAAATCATTCCTTTGGTATGCACCTAGCTATCTAGAACTAGTGTCCTGTTCTTCCATATCCTGAGTTCCCTTGAGTTGCAACACTGAGGATGGCAGCAGGGGCCAGGCTGCCTGATTGTCTGCATCCTGAGTTCCCTCCATTCACTCTCCAGGGTGGCGGTGGTGGCTGCTAACTTGATGGCCACAGCATCCTTTGTTTACCAAGTGGCTGGCAGTATTTTTCATTTACAGGGCTTACTGTTCCAGGCACTCTTCCATGTGGTTCTGTGCATCATCTCATTTAATGCTCATAATGGCCATATGAGATAGCTAATTATTATCCTTATTTTACAGATGAAGACACTGAGGCTCAGAGAGGTTAATTAACCTGCTCAAGACCACAATATTATTAAGTATAGAAGCAGGGCTTCAAATTTGCGTGTGCAGGGGCTGGGGAGATGTCCTTAGAGTTAGCACTAATGTAACCCTTTAAAATGATGATTCTCAATTGGGGATCAATTTTGCACCCACTCTCCAGAGGATATTAACAATGTCTAGAGACATTTTTGTTTGTCACACCGAGTAGCAGGGGTGTGTGTGCTACTGGCATCTAGTGGGTAGAGACCAATGATGCTACTCAACATCTTACAGTAATACACAGAACAATTCCTACAACAAAGAATCATCCAGACCAAAATGTCAGTAGTGAGTGCCAAGGTTAAGAAAACCTTTAATATAAAACCTGAAGTGAATTTTCGTAGCAAACTAGATTAGAGTGTTTGACATCACCAAGAATTCCTCAGGCCAAATGCGTTTGATAGGCTCTCTCCCCATCAAACTAAAATGTAAGGAGCTGTAAAATCTCTCCAATTACTGGCAGCAGGGTAGGGTAGAGCTGTACACACAGATACCAGTTTTTGGGAGGAGTGCATTGTTTTCGAGAGACTTTTCATGTATGCTAAAGAAACAAACTTTTAGCTCAATAGAAAATAAAACCTCCTGAGGTTAATATTTTATAGGGGAAAAAAATGTGTTGTTTCCTGGGAATGTCTCATGCCATTAAAGAGGAATACCCATACTGTCAATTTCAAGCCTGGAGAGAACACTGAAAAAAAATCTCTATGGTATATTAAAAACCTTTATTTTAATCTAGTGTTTCATCAAAACTGCTTGCCAGATCTGTTGATTATAAAGCTGCCTGTTTCCGCAGTCTCTGAGTCAGCTCTACCAGATGTTTTATTTCATGAATAATTGTTTCTTCAAAGATATTTTCATTTCAGAGCAAATGCATTGAAATGTTAATTTCTGTGAAATTGAGGTGATTGGGGAAATACACAGTCAATGTTATATTCATTAAGAGCTAAGATTCTATTTAATTGCAATTAACAGGACTTCCCTGATTTCAAATTAAATTTGGATGAAAGTAAGCAATTCAAATATGGCAAAATCTTAAGATGTTATTTAAAAATCAACATAATTTTATATTTCCTTGCTTGCTCTTTTGAACACAGGAATTAAAATATATTCCAACTGGAAAAGGAATAAAAGTGAATGAGTCTACCAGAAATTAAATTTAATCTTTCTTTTTGAAGACACATTTGACAAATTTTGAGAGAATATCAAAAGAATATTTTATATTTTTTAAATTAATGAATTAGACGAATACCTCTTTCTCCAGTCATATTTCAAAGTCAATACACCTAAGCTACAGGTATTTAGTATATACTTTCAATGTTTAAGTGATTCCTTTTCTAAACCAGCATCTTTGAGGTCTTTGGAACAGATGACAATAAAATGAAATTCTGATACTTTTATTTTTAAATATATCTCTTTATTATAGTTGTTCTCAGTTGCTAACAATAATTTCCCTGTCAAATGTAAAACGCAGCATGTAAAATACTTTTCAAACTTAAAAAGGTTATGGATAAGCAATCAATTTGCATTTTCATTTGTAAAGAGGAAGTAATTACTAAGTAAAGCAATCTTAGAGCTAGAAGAGCCTTAAAAATTTACCTAGTGCATCCCGTTTCGTTTTAGAGGCAAGAACACTGATGTCAGAAAGGGTGATTTTTTTCAAAGTAACACAGGATGAAGAGTGTACCTCCACACATGGTACTAGAAAATCCTTGGACCCTGGGGTGCTGGAGCTTCTCCTAACCCTGGAATACTGCTGCCCCACTGAATCTCTCTTAACAGTTCTCAATCTCATGAAGGAAAAGTCAATGAAGGGTGAAAAGGAAGAAATAAAAGAAGTAAGGCATTTCAGCAAAGACTACTGGCAAGATGTAACTGCTGAAGGATACCTAGAGAAGGAAAAAAGTGAACTATTTTGAAATATTTAAATAATTGTAATGACCCAGAACTTTTTTTTGACTTGGGACATGGAAAAGGGCAGGAGAATACATTCTTCATTCTCATTTGTCCTTCCCTTTATTATTCACTTGTGACATCCATTATTCAGGTACCCAGACCAGCCCAATTTAGTGTAACTTGTTTAATTCATAATATACATGAACTAAAAGTCCTGAGATTCACTGACACCTGAACTTTCTAGGCCTTCAAGTTCTGAGGGGTTAATGGGTAAAGGAGAGTCACCTTGTAAGGCACCATCACCCAACACTTTGCAGATTAGAGAGATTAGACATGAAGCAGAAGCACCTTCATGTCCACGGTGAAGGGAATCCAGGAGAGCAGGTAGTAGCAGCCATTCATGGTCACAAGTTTTTAGCTACTCTGATAATCTCCAAAACTTACAAAGTCTCAATGGGATAAAAGTTTATTCTCACATATTTAAATTTCAAATAGATATTCCTAACTTGCCAGTCACTCAGCTTCAGTGAATCAGGGACTCAGACTCTTTGCCTCATCTGTCTCTGCTATCTTCAAGTCCTGATTTCCAAGGTCACCATGCTTGTCTACTTCAATCCTGAAAGAGAAAAAGCAAAACAGATTGATCACCCATGGAGATTTTTTACATCAGACCTGGAAATAGAATATGTCATTTCCACTCACATTCCATTGCTGAGAATTCAGTCATGTGGTCACATCTAACTGCATAGGAAACTGGGAAATGCAGTTCAGCTATGTGCCTCAGAAGAAGAGAAAGCAGGTTTGCTCAACCGTTAGCCACAGGTCTCTTGGAAAAATTCTAATAAAAATCATACTTCAAAAATTTACCTGTTATCCCCACCCTCCAAAAAAAAGAAATTAAAAAAATTTTAATTGTCTCTCTGAGCAGCACTATACTTTTTAAAAAATTATATAAAATATAAATGTATTTTATATATGTGTATGTACATACACATACATACATATGTATGTATTCACAAACAGTTCATATTGAAAAAGTCAGTCTAAAAATTTTTCATTGATCCCACCTGGACTTGAAATCACAGTCATCAATAGCCAACCTTATCAGAGATTGTTTATTCAGGCAAGTCCCATACACTAATTCTCTAGTATGTCAGTGTGCTGTTTGGTACAGGGTATACAAGGACTAGCTCTTAAAATACACAACCTTGTGCATTTTCATTAGAACCTAACGAACAGAAACTAACAGAACCCCCAGTAGAGACTGTTCACATATGTATTTGTAGCTGACCCTAAAGCCATCTCAGGGGCTAACTTGGGCAGAATTTCAGGTGTTCAGAAACGCAAAATGAATTCCTATTTTAATTAATGCTTTAAAGTAAATTGCATTAAGAGAATATACGCAAGACAAGATCACCTGTCATAATAATAAAAAATGCTTCCCATATTTGCACAGTATGTACAATCTAAACAATCCCTTCAGCACATTTTAATTTTTTATTTGTTCATACTGTTCAATCAGTTTTCATCTGGGTATTACAATACCAATATACATGTACTACTTACTGGGGAAATATGAATAATTTTTGATCCACTGTTATTACAGCCCATCTCATGAAGTGACTTTGGAAATATTATATCATCTTGTCATCCCCAATTTTGTAGCTCTGGTGTCCTTAATAAATTTATGGCTGAGGGAGACCTGTGTAATCAGAAAACTGCCTCAGAGTGAGCCTGGCCTTGGTGAAAGCTGAGTAGCCTAAGGAAGCTATTACTTAAAGCAGCCTCTCCCAAGCTGGGAAATATTTCAAATTAAAAATGAAAAGCAGCCTCACAAACCCAAATCACATATCAGATGATTGTGCTAATGACCTGTCAACAATTTCTTTAAATTCCTCTCCGTCTCTTCTACAGGGAAAGAAACACTACTTCTTAATTAGCACATTCACTAGTTGTCCCTTCATGGAAAGCATTCAGCTGGCTTCTGTGAAGCAAAGTCAGTAAGACCTGGACCCTACCTCAACAAACTAACCATCTGTTGAGAGTCACAGGGAAGTGGAATCAGGAATAGAGAAACATCTCAGGTGGGAATGTGAGATGTGCTGAGTAGTCGCTTTCTCATGTTGTAGAAAAATATGGGCAAGGATGTTGGCAAAGAATAATAAGTAGGGATGTATTTCCATATGCTGTGCTAGGCTTTTTAAATTAGCTCCATTGGTATGCGCTTAAAAGCAGGAGAGCAGTTCAAAATATTTACCAACTAGTACAGTTTGGGCACCAACTCAACAGTATACCCTGAATCTAAGCAACTAATCTGGCTTTACCAAAGAGTGCCAGCAGTGGGTGCCGTGCTCAAGAGGTAAATTGAATACACAGTGAACCAAGAGAAGGTTGTAGCAGAATAGAGGCTACTGGAGGCTGCATAGGCCTACTATTGGATGAGGGAACACCAAACCCTTTAAGGTGATTTTTGTCTTTGCTCTGCAAGACCAACTCTGTTGTTACATCAGGAAATGGGGGCCAGATAGAATAAAGCCACTCCCAGCAATTGAGACTGCCATCCTGTGATTTCTCTAGGCCATCCAGAGGCTCTAAGTCATCTCATGGTGATAGATGTATTTCTAAAACCCTGGGATTTGAACAGAAACTAAGCTATTGGAATGCTGAGAAAATAGTTGTAATGGCTTATTTAAAAAAAAAAAATGCAAAATTGAAACAAAGAAAATGCTAAATAATATATGTTGAAATATTTGCCTGTGGAATATGAGGTGTCCTTTTTGCACGGTCATCCAGTTGTACTGCACAAATTAAACAGATTGATTAGGGAACTCCCCTTACACCACCACGCACACATACCTTTCTGCTGCACGCACACATGCAACCTTTTCTCAGATACTATAGCTCCTCCTAACTTCTAATTGTCTCTATTTTTTTTTCCATAATGTATGTAATTATCCAAAATAGTATTTTTTGTTGAATTTTTCTCCCCCAATAGAATATCAGCTTCATGAGATAAAGGATTTGGTTTTATTATTATTCTGTTCATTCCTGCATCCACCCATAACTAGAACAATGTTTGGGACATAGTAAACTCTCAATAAATATTGGTATATTATAAATAATTAATAACCATCATTGTCATCTAGTAAAGAGTTAATCTGTTTCAGTAATAGACACTTTAGAAGTTAATTTTTTTAGCATGAATGTCCTTACCAGTTTGGGGATAGAAATGGGGTGATATCAATAATAACTTCAATCCTGACCCCTCTTCCCAGCCTGGTGTTTCCACAGGCTGCCTCTCATTTTCTCACAAACTGGGCCTAATCTCAAATCATCCTGAGGCAAATTTGTCTGGTGTTTTCTTCCCCATATCCCTTCTCCATCTGATTAACATCCACTGCCCTCTAAACCATGGGAGAATACCTCCAGCTACCACACTAGACGTTGTTCACCATGAAAGCACCCATCCTAGTGCTACCCTTTGCTTCTCTCAGAGCCAACTATCCTCAGGATGCTGGAGTGGTAGAGCAGTACCTGCAGGAGACAGAGAACGCCCCTTTCTCTCAAATGGTGTCCCACTGTAACTGAACTCCAAGTACTGATTTTTGTCAACTTCTGGCTCCAATCACTCTGTCCATAGCGACCAATACAAAATGAAGGGACTTGGAAGGTGACAAAGAGCATGACTCCTTCTCCACCTCCCTCCCCCAGTTCATCTTTCCCTCACCTGCTTAATAGGCCACCCTGAAAATTTCTTTTCTCTCCTTTTGGCAAAACCTACTCTCATGTACATGAGTCACTAAGTCACCAGTTCCACAAACACCATCTGAGTCCCACTTTGAATTTTTTTCAGAAACCTTAATACCCTACAATAACACTATCAGGGAGGCATTATTATTCCCATTTTATAGATGAAGAAATCGGTATTTATTCAGTTAGAGTGACTTATTTAAAGTCACAAAACTGAGAAGTAATGAAAGATGAAAGTGGAATTCAATGTCAGAATTTTTATTTAATCTCAAATCTGAGCTCTGAATGGCTAAACCATATCTGTTTAAAATAAACATACTGAGCAACATTACTCTTCATGAAACATAGTAATAGGGAAAGAAGGAAGCAAATGTACTCTTAGAGGGCTGGAAGAGATAGGCTAAGGAGCCAAAAGAACAAGGGTCATAATGAACATGGGCTAAACTGTAATCATTTCACCTGGAATGATATGGATTCTAATTTTGGCTTTGATCCCAGCCTCTCCTCAGTCTCTTAGGCAGTTAACCAGTTTACCTACAGTACGTCAGAAGGGACCTGCCACCTTAACCCTCATCCAGCTGTCTCCCTATTTAAAACACCTGGTCTCACTGTCATCCCACCTAAAAGATATTACACTTCATTATGTTGAAGATCTAAGAATAAAGACCAAATTATTTCCTAAATGTTGTTAATTCAATCCTATCAATTGTGTAATCAGGTCCTTTGAAAGTGTAGAAGTACCTAGTAATTAGTGAATAAAGGGACTAAAATAATATTTGTGAAGCTGTTAATCTAATCCAAATAGTTGGACTTCACATGCCAGAGAGTCAGCCCCTCTCAATCAATACAAAAGTGGAGAGTGCTTTGAAGTATTACATGTATTTATATAATGTACACCTTTTTCCACTTTAGCATCCTAGCAAAGTACTTGCAGTGGTTACAAATATTTTTAATTAATTTAGAAACAACCTTTAATCATCTCACCCATCTTTCTGCCAGTAAAAGATAGTCTCTGGGTTACAGTTCTTTTTGTCTTTTAACTTTAAATTTCTCAAATTATGGGCAGTTTAACAGTTTCCTTAGAAATTAAACTAGAGGAAGGAAAAAAAGGAAAGTGTATAAAGTAATAATTAAGCTTAACTCCAGTCCAGTTCTTCGTAAGTCTCCCAAAATTGCTTGCAAATGCTATATTTCAGGCAAATTTAAAAAGCTACTTGTACCAGTGCATATTAAATGAGTGTCAGAGGAAAATGCAAATTTGCATGCCTGAAGCAAAGACTAAGCCAGAATGCATGGAGGCTACAGAGAAATGTTAAAGCATTAACAGATGCTAGATTGGGCACATTAACATAGAGCTTCTCACGTACTGAGGGGAGAGGGGAGGGAGGAGTTAGGACCCAGGCTGTTTCAGTGACTAAATCTCCATTTCTCTTCCTCTCCCTCTTGTAATACCTTGCTGCCCTCTAATTCACCTCCAGCCACTTCTCTTTCCTCTTACTCTCCTTTCCTCTTCTTCTCTCAACTCACAAAATATTACAAGGGCAGCTAGCAGGGGGAGATGGTAAAGACATTCATGTCCCTTTTCTGCCTCAAACCCTGAGCAGAGCTCAGGACTGCCAAGCTGGTCCAGGTAAGGTTGAGCCTCAAAAAATACAGGTGTGTGTCTAAGGCTTTCTAATTTGTTTATAATGAAGGCATATAAAAATCCCCTCTAACATTTTTGGGGCTTAGATATGTGATAAAATGTAATTGTGGTGTCAAATGTCATTCTTCAGAGTTTTACGTTATCAAAGAAGATCCATGCATCCATTAGCAACTCACCAATAATCTCAAAATATGGTCATGAGAATATTGAGAGCACCTTACCAAGTCAGACACTGAGTATTGAATATATGCCATATAGCCACTTTGAGAGACAGGTTCTTTTCTATCCTCAATTTATAGGTGAAGAAATTGGAGTCTAAAAATGTTAAGCAATTTATTTGTCAGATAATCAGTAACAGAGGTGGGATTCAAACACTTGTCTGCCAAAACTCCTTAGAACTAAGCCACACGATTAATAATCATCTGGTATTTCTTCTCTTTATCTTCTTTCAATGGCTTTCCTATTATTTTCTTTTTTTCTTTAAAGTATAGTCAATTTACAATGTGTCAGTTCCTGGCACAGCATAACAGCTCAGTCATACATGTACATACATACATTCATTTTCATATACTTCTTCATTATAGGTTGCTACAAGATACTGAATATAGTTCCATGTTCCTATTATTTTTCTTTACTTCTACCAACCCATAGTTACTAGGCACCTGATTCTCATGGATCTTCCTTTTCTTCCTCCTTTTCCAACTGAAGTTGCTATTATCTAATCCCTTCAGATGACCTACTCTGTGAGAAATGGAAGTAGCCATCAAATACCCTTCCCAAGGCAGGGAGCCCATGAGACCCATCTCTAAAATGGTTCTAGGGCATGATCCAGGGTTCCTGTCAAAAGTCAAATCCCTTCATTTTCTTCATTTTAAATCAATCTCTAGACCAAAAAAAATGTGGGTATGTTAGACACATGTAACCTAGTGACCAATGAGAAGAATGATCAGTCCAAACAGCTGAAGATGTATATTAATTAGTCCAACTGCCATTCGAGAGGGGAAAGGAATAGGTGAGCCTTGGGAATAGAGGAGACAATAACACCATCTGACTAATGACCTCCCCAGGAGAGGCAAGGAGTTCACTTTTAAGAGTTACAGTGGTGGAAATAAATGATGCTGGCTTCATGGAGGCAAGGACTCCTGGTCCAGCTCCCACTTCTCTTCCCTCTTCTTCACTGAGGACAGAGGCAGTAGGAACAGCTACAAAGGATAATGTAACCTTAATTAACAGTGATTCCATATTCACATCCACTCCACCAGGTATAACACAAGAAAACAGAACTCATGCCTGCTATAGATTGAAAGTTTGTGTCCTCCTCAAAAATTCATATATAGAAGCCTTAATCTCCAGTGTGATGACATTTGGAAGTGGGGCCTTTGGGAGGTAATTAGATTTAGATTAGGTCATGAGGTTGGCGCCCTCAGCATCCCATCATAAGAAGAGGAAGAGACCAGAACTCTGCCACTTGAATATATGGCAAGAAGGTGGCTGTCTCCAAAACAGGAAGAGGGCTCTTACCAGACACCAAATCTGCCACATCTTGACCTTGGATTTCTCAGCCTTCAGAGCTGTGGGAAATAAATTTCTGATATGTAAGCTACCAAGTCTATGGTATTTTGTTATAGTAGCCCCAGCAACCTAAGGCAATGCCCAAAATCTTTGGTAAGAACTGATTATCATGCATACTTAGTGACCTACTGGCCCAGAGATCCCAATACAATGGGGTTAACACAAGAAAATATCTTCTGGACAGATAAGAGGAAAAATGGAGTTGGAGTTGAAGTTGGAGACCAAGTAAGGAGAAGCTATGAGAGAGGTGAGTCGCTGGTATCCCTGGATTGTAACAGGACAAAGTAATCGTAATACTGGAAAAGCAAGAATTCTTGCACTTGAGAACCATCCCTAGAATGGTGCCTCAAGCCCCCCAGGAGGCAGTGGTGGCATCAGCTGCAGCATCACCAGTGAATCTCTGCAAACACAACAGTGGGCAGGCTTTCCAGTGCTGTCTCCTCCTGGTGAAAAGCAGCAGCACTGGCTGGTTCTTGGATTGAAAAGCCCCAAGATTCATGGAATTATCAAAGGAGCAGAGACTTCACTGAGGAAAGAAAAACTGTTTTTGCAATTGCATTGTGTAACTGGGGAGCCAGGATTATTTACATTGACTATCATCAATGAATAATGGTTCATTTTGTGCTCCAGACTACAGCAGCTCACATCCCAGGACTACATGAGAGTTTCCAGGCTAAGAGTCAAGGATCCCATCTGCAAATTTATGTTCAAATTTATGTAGACAGTACATTATAGAGCAGGGTCTAATTATTATAGAGAGGTATCTTGATAATGAGTTTACTGTTTATTTCTTCCTTTACAACCTCTACTAAGGTATTCATAGGCAGAAAGTTTCTCCTTTACTGTCAAGATGTCTTTTTCTCCCATTTTCCTGGAACCCAAGAGATGCTGAGCCAGTCTTTTTTCTGCAGGATGAAGGCACTAAGAACCTCAGCTGGGCTTTCCTATGCTCACATCGCCCACAGTGGCTTACGTCAGTACAGCAGCCTTAGAGCTGCCAGCTCCACCTCTCATCCAAGGGTTCTTTAGTTCCTTACACCATGTATACAGAGTGTCTCACAGAACATCAGGCTGAATAAATGCCACATTTCCACACTTTATTTAAACCTCCTAAGGATAAAGCATTTGTGCAATAGTTAATCATAAGTCACTTGATTTGTTAGCTTAGAGCTCATAGAAGTAAATGTCTAAGTACCGAGGGATTGATCTAAGAACACATGCCTCCTTCTGGTTGAAGTTCCACTTCCTGGATGAAGCTTTGCTACTTAATCATTGTATTTCTTTGGGCAAGTTAGTTTAACTTTTTTCTTCTGTAAAATGGGAATAATAATGAGTGTTTTTAAATGCCACAATTTTTTCTTAGGATTGTTGTGAAGTTTACATGAAATGATGCATATAAAGCACTGGTCACAGTGTCCAGCATATAGTGAGAACTCAATCAATCCCACTGATGAAGGGAGACTAAGGGACTTGCCCAAGACTCCACAACGATGGGCAAAGGGAGGGGAGGATCTGAGTGGCATGATGTTTGTCTCTTGAGGTGCAGACCCTTTTGCTGTCCTGCACGCAGATGGGAATGGTGCAAATAGATGAGGAAAAGAAGGTAAAACTAGAGCAAAGAAAGCTGACTCCAGCTATTGTCTCCTTTCCTTACCCTTAGAGGAATAAATATAGTGCCTATAACTACTGCAATGACACAGGCAGAGGTCTCTTTATTTAAAAGTTAACAAAAGGAAAAGATCTCTTTCTGAATTTTGCTTATTAGCCAAAATAAAAATAACCCAGCTATGCCACAGCTAAATTTGGATTTCTTTCTCTATCCTGCCTCTCTCTTTTTTATCCAGTCTCTATCCATCCTTCAGCTCCACCTTCAAAATTCCATGGAGAATGAAAACTTTTACTTTAGAATTGAATTTTAGCATTGCTTGGGAAGACAGTCAGAGCTGCTGTGAGCACCTGCAGATGCAGGAGGGAAGGCTAGTCCTGGATGGAGACAGAGCTGGGCAGGGTTCTGGGAACAACTTTGACTTGATCCTCCTTAGCTAAGCCCCTAACATAGTGCCTGCCTTAGTTCCTTTGCTTAAAGTTATTTATATTTGATTTTTCTATTATCACTCACAGTGTACAGATCAATGCTTCATGTAACTAAATAACAGCAATTGGGAGGAAGTGAGGGTAGTTGCCACTGATAAGGCACTTTTGTGCAAATCGGGAGAAAGCACCTGCTGAAGTCAGTACAGCCCCAGCCGAAGCCTGTGGTTTAGCTGGAGTAACGTAAGTTCAACGTCAGCTTCCACTTGCTCTCTCTGCTCCAGGCACCTTTGTGAAGAGCAGAAAAATGTATCAGTCTTGGTGCTCAGCGTATATTCTTTGCTATGATAACACTTCCTCCCTGAACTTTTTTCCCACCTGTTTCTGTGGCAAGCAGGCTCTGATTTGTAACAAGTATCTCAATGAAGTATTGAGTAGTAACAATTTTATAACTATAGTTATAAGCTCAGGTAGGTGCAGCAACAACATAATAGAT
The DNA here is from genome assembly GCF_009834535.1 of Camelus ferus. Classification (NCBI taxonomy): domain Eukaryota; kingdom Metazoa; phylum Chordata; class Mammalia; order Artiodactyla; family Camelidae; genus Camelus; species Camelus ferus. The sequence goes on from NC_045697.1 coordinate 26,678,784, forward strand.
CTGCAGAGAACATAATGATAAAGATTTATTTTCCCTGAACATTTATGAACATAATCGTTAAGGCCGTTCCATGTACTATCACATTTAATATTCACAACAGTCTATGAGGAGCATTGCCACTTTACACATGAGAAAACATTAACTTGAACTTCTGGAGCAAAGAACTGAACCCATGTCATGCTAACAGTTATTTCCCAAATTTTGAGACCAGTAGAATATGAAATATTTTAGGTTTCACTGATACACAGGTACAGCATTAAACACCATGCAACTGCCTGGTGAGGCTGTAATTCTCCTTTCAGTTTTCTCTCAATCATTCTGATGGTGATTCAGTCTGGTGCCAGCATCACTTTAACACACACTTACTCATCTTCCAAAAAAATAGCAGGTCTCAGGCTCAAAGCCGTCAACAAACAGTAGTATCCAAATAGAAATTAACCACAATTTAAATCATAATATTATCTTCTATTTATGGCAAATGATATTGGTTCTCCATTTGCCATCTATCATGCAGTTTCCTTTTAAATAAAATCAAGTTTTAAAGAAAAAACTATTAAGCAAATACCAATGTGATACCTTCACTATGATAGAAATCATGGGAGTGGTAGTCAGAGGCGCTTAGATATGGCAAAAATTGGGAAGATGTTAAGCCAGCAACTAAGAATTGAGAAACAGTGCCATATACCATACAGCCACTTTCATGGGGTTTGATGTCAAGAAATACATGAGTTTGCCTCCCAGTTTTACTGATTACTAGCTGGTTACTAGGTGTTGGAAAATCATTTAGTCTCTCTAAGTCTCAGTCTTCTCATCTAAAAAAAAAACAGTTCTTAATATCCACTTTAAAGGTATTATTATGATAGGTAAATAAATAATTTTTGTGACTATACCTTGACAATACCTGACATACAGTAGGTGCTCAATAAATATTAGTTTCTTCTACTCTCTCCCTTCCTTTAGTTACCGGAGTTGGTAGAAGAATGTTTCATCTTCTTCATCTGTCAGCAAGAGCTCTTTTTATTAACTTCTTTCTTTTAATTTTTTTATTAAATAATGAGCAGGAAAAGGTATTTATAAAATTTATATTTGGCATAAAGCAAAACAAATTAACTAACTAGAAATTGATCATTGCCATACTTTGTAGCATCTATATATCTCTTTCCTTCCCCGCCACATTCAGATGTAACCAGTTTCCTAAATTTAGGGTTTCTTATCCTTTGTTTTCTTTGTAGTTTTACTTCCCTGAACTACCATTTGAAAGCACCACTCTCCTAATGGCTCCCCTCAGCGCTATTACATCAGAAAGAAACAACCTTGAGTTTTCTTTAAGCTTTGTGTTTTGGGCTTTATAGCTATTTAGGCTTAACTGTAAACACTATATTCTTGACATTTCCCAAAGGAAAATCATGAAACACAGACTGTAATTTAAATACTTACAAAGCATCAGTAACCTGCACATGGAGGTGTCTAGGTGTGATCAGAGTCTCACAATTAAGGTGGGAAGGTTAATTCATGTGATTATTTAGAGATTGAGAATATCCCCTTACTCTTATTGCTTCACCATCCCCTAGGATGTTGTCCTTGTCTGTATGGCCAAAGTTGGGTTCTGGGCACAACCAGTTTAGAGCTCACAAGAAGGGGAAAGAGAGGAGGTCCAGTATAAGCAATGGAAAGTCATCCTCCAATTCTGAAGGAACAACCATGGAGAGATGATTTAAGGAGAATCAAGTCCCTGCTCCTTTTGAGGAGGGGCTAAATCAAAAGTGAGGTGAGGGAGACACCTTGAGATCCTCAGCCAGAGGATGGGCTACAGTGGTGCAAATCCAGCGTCTTTAAATGATGCACTTAGACCATCTATTCTTGTGGCTCCCATAGAGGCAAGCAACTAAAGATGGACTCTGGTAGTTATTGCCATGCTGTAATGCACGGGAGTTCCCCACTATCACATTTTTTCCTGCCACATATAACCAGAGGGTAAATGGCAGATCATTAAATATACCACTCTAGGCCTGAGGGTGAAAATTTAGACTAACTAGCATTGAGTTCCACTACTCCTTTTATGTCTGTCTAACCCAATTAGAGGCATTAAAAAAAAGTCTAGTAGCTATCTGCAAGTCCCATGAGTATACTTTCCTAGAATTCAGGATTTGGGGGGTAATTTTTCCAAGTTTCATTGAAACATAATTGGCATACAGCACTGTATGAGTTTAAGGTATACAGTATAAAGACTTAACATACAAATATTATGAAATTATTACCACAATAAGTTTAGGTAACATCCTTCATCTCGTATAGATACCAAAAAAGAGAAAAAAATGGAATTCTTACCTAACATACATCAGACTAGAATGTTATCAGGTACCCTTTGTGCTTATGAAGCACTTATTTTTTCCTAATATACCCTTTGCTATAAAACTTAATACTGAGTCCACATGGGAAAAATTTATTTGCAGAAAACATTTTAGCTATTTCTTACATGAAACTGTCAGAGTTTTTTGTTTTTGCCTCCATTTGTCAGTAAAACATGTTGGCAACAAATTTCTAGGCAAAATGTTGGTCCATGGCAATTGAATGTTAGTAGTGATACTGGTGAGGGAGAACAGGTGAATGAATTGATTGAAATATTTAAATGTTATCAAAATATTATGAGGATGATTGGCACATAGTCCAGTTATGTTATTTATCTAGAAGAGTTAGGCAAGAGGGACATAACTGATCCTGATTATTATTAACCTATCCACATGAGCTGATCAGTTATTCTAGTGCTGGGACACAACAATGAACAAAATAGACAAAGCCCCTGCCATTATTGTTACTCTGTTTGTTGGGCAAGGTTACTGGCTGGGCTCTCTAGTTAAGCAGAGCCTCCAACTGTATCCCTTAGTTGTGTAGGGCTAGAGACTGTTCTCTGCAATCAGGTAGGGTGTGGGGGGACAGTTGTCATTCAGCTACAGGTCCGGTAAGGCTGCAGGCTATGCTGTGCAGTTGGGTTAGGTCACAGGTGGGACTCCATGTCTGAGTGAGGCCAGAGGTTGTATTCAGCAATTGGGCATGATTGTATGCTAGGCTCTGCTGCTGGGTAGGTTGGCAGGCTGGTCTCTAAGGCTGCTCAGGGTCACTGTTCAAGCTCCCTGGTTATCTAGGGCTAGCAGGCCATAGGATGTGACCTGTAGCTGCTGGGCAGTTCTGGTCACACTACCCAGTGGGGCAGGGCTGAAGACTCTGCTAAGCAGTTGGGAGGGACTGTGAATTTACTCCCCTCTCTGGATGGGCTGCAGGATGTGCTCCACAGCCAGTATAACCCATTGGCTTGAGATCCAAATCAGGCAGAACTGCTAATTGAGCTTCCTAGCCAGACACAGCCACCATCTCAGCTCTGCAGATGGGCTGCTGGCTGGGATCTCTGCTTGAGCACTGCTGCAGGCAGGAACATGGTCTGCCAATGTTTGAGCACTGATTGCTCTGAACTCTGCCTGACTTCTCCATCTTTATATTATCCTCAGTAGTTGAGCTTCACAGGTTTCCCCAGTGATCCCCATGAGGTGAGACCCCAGTGAGCCTCCCAGGAAGTATCCCACAGTGCTGGGGAAGTGGGGTTCTCTTTTTCTCACTGGATAAGCTGTAGGCCCAAGGATCCAGCAGTGGAGACTCACTTCAGCACTGTACCAGTCTGTAGGGGAAGTGGTGCAGTGTGAAATTGCTCTTCTTACCCATCTAACATGGTCCTTCTCAATGTCTGTGGTCTGAGGGGTGCTTCAGCCTCACCTTCAGGTTCTGAGGTTTTTTACAATGGTGTCTTGTATATGGATTGTTGCTAGTTCATCTTGTGAGGGAGACTGAGTCAGGAAAACCTATGTCACCATCTTATGATGTCAACCCTGCACAAATTTTGTTTGTAAAAAAAATTAATCTATACATCAAGGAAGGTCAGTGAACTCCCAAGTAGGATAAACTTTAAGAGATTCACACCTAGATGAATTATAATCAAGCTGTCAAAAGCCAAAGAAAGAATCTTGAAAGCAGCAAGAAAGAGGTGACTTATCATCTACAAGGAATCCTCACTAAGATTAACAGCTAATTTCTCATCAAAATCACGGAGGCAGAAGGCAGTGAGATGATATTCAAAGTGGTGAAAGAAAAAAATCAATAATTTTATATCCAGAAAATTATTCTTTAAAATGGAGATGAAATTAAAATGTTCCTAGGCAAACAAAAACTTGAGCTAATTTTTCACTAGCAGACCAGCCCTATAAAAAGTACTAAAGGGAGTCCTTCAGGCTGAGTTTAAAAAAAATTACATAGTAATATGAATCCACATGAAAAAATAAAGAGCATCGGTAAAGGTAATTTTATAAGCAAATGTAAAATTCAGTATGAAAGTATATTTTTGTTAATTATTCTTTTTCCCCTCCTAAATGATTTTTTAAACTGCATTAAGCAGTAATTATATTGTGTTGATATGGATACAGTGTTTAAAGATGTAATATATACGACAATAGTAATACAAAGAAGAGGGGGAAGGAGTGGGGCTATATAGGTGCAAGGTTTCTACACTACTAAAATTAAGTTGATATAATCTGAACTATATTGTAAATAAAAATTTTAATTATAATTATCAAGGAAGCACTAAGAAAATAACTCAAATATATAATAAAAGAAATAACAGGAAATTTAATGGTATACTAGAAAATATCTAATTAACACAAAAGAAATCAGTAACAGAATATCAAGGAGAAAAAAGGCATAAAACATAGAAAAAAATAGGAAAATAACAGACATAAATCTTACTTATCAGTAATTACATTAAGTGTAAAGGGATTAAACACTCCAGCAGACACTGGTAGGATGGACAAAACATAATGAACCAACTATATTCCATCTACAGAGGATGCATTTTATACTAAAAAGGCACAAATTGGTTGAAACTAAAAGGGTAGAAAAAGCCATACCATGTATGAAGCAATCAAAAGAGCTGTGCCGACCAACTAATAAAAGACAATATACACCTTAAGACCAAAATTGTCACTTAAGACCAAAAAAAAAGTACATTTTATAATGCTAAAAGCATCAGTTCATAAAGTGTAACAATGGGGGGTCCAGCTCAGTGGTACAGTGAGTGCTTAGTGCACATCAGGTCCTTGGTTCAATCCCCAGGACCTCTATTTCAAAAAAATAGAAAAAAATGTAGCAAATATAAAACTATATGGCCCTGACAACAGAGACCCAAAATATATAAAGCAAATACTGACTGAACTGAAAGAAGAGATAGACAATGCAACAAGAACAGTTGGAGACTTAAGCACCTGACTTTCAATAATGGATAAAAGAGGTAGACAGAAGATCAACAAGGAAGTAGGATATACAAATATTAACTCAAAATGGATCAAAAACTCAAATGTACAAGATAAAACTACAAAACTCATAGAAGAAAATATAGGTGTAAATCTTTGTGACTTTAGGCAACAGTTTCTTAGAATGACACCAAAGCACAAATAACCACCAAAAAATATGGTGTATACTGTCCTTTAAGGCACAAAAGTTTTAAAGCTTAATGACATACAATTTATCTATTTTTTTAATATTTGCAAGTTGTGTATCTGATAAGAGTCTAGAATCTAGAAAGTATTTTTAAAACTCAACAACCAAAAAAAAAAAAAAAGATGGTAAAATAGTCCTAGGATTTGAATAGATTTTTCTGCAAAGAAGAAATACAAATGGCCAAAAAGCATATGAAAAGATTCCCAATGTCATCTAGGAAATTAGTGAAATGCAAATCAAAACCACAATGAGATACCACTAAATACCACTAAGATGGGTATAATCAAAAAGACAAGTAATGGCAAGGATGTTGAGAAATGGGAACCCTTATACATTGCTGGGTCAAACGCAAAATGGTGCAGACACTTTGGAGCAGAGTTTGGAAGTTCCTCAAAAAGTTAAACATAGACTTAGCAAGAAGCTCAGATAGTCCTCTCCTGGATATTACCACCAGAGAATTGAAAACATATGTTCACACAAAAACTTGAACATGAATGTTCATAGAAGCATTATTCATAATCACTAAAAAGGGGAGCAAACCAAATGTCTGTCAACTAATGAATGTGTTACCAGGAGGAGGGGAATAAAAGTTACCTTAGTTCTTAGTCACCCAAAAAAAGTGAATTTCTAACAAGAGACAGAGAGCATGATATAAACAGAAGATTTTATTAGTGAAGTAAAAAGGTAGTAAAATATAGTTCACCCCCAGGAATTGGTGGCGGGCCAATCCAAGAGGAAAATTTGTGCCACTCCTTTGTTTGTCATGTTCTTATATCCTGGCTTAGGGGGCATCTTCATAATTGATAGCTTACATTCTTTGAGTGCTCAGGGTGATTGACAGCTCATGTTCATTGTGCTCAGGCATGCCCATCTCTTTTATGTGTATTTGTACCGGTGATACACACAGAGAAACCTATCAGAGAGGGCTCAAACTGTAATGTTAATTACATTATAATGAGCATTGGGTCAAGTTAAGATGGGTCCTTCTCTCTACTGTGCAGCCGCAGAGTTCGATTCTAGCCAGCTTCTTTGCTGGCCTTCATTTAGATAAAGTACATGTTTTTGGAGCCCCTTATCCTGAGCACAGGCATTTGTTATTTTCTGGGTTGCTCCCTCCACCTCCTCCACCCTTGCCCAGTGCTCATTTCTATCTAACTGCCTAACAAATTGATATACAAAACATAGTATAATCATACAATGGAATATTACTCAAACATTAAAAAAAAAGAATGACAAGCATGCTACAGCATGGATGATCCTTGAAACATAATGAAAAGTAAAAGAAGTCAGATACAAAAGGCTACATGTTGTATGGCTCTGTTTTATGAAAGGTCCAGAACAGGCAAATTCAAAGAGAGGAAAGTAGATTAGGGTTTTCCAGGGGCTGGAGGGATAGGAGAAGGGTAAGTGACTGCTCTATGGGTATGGGGTTTCTTTTTGGAGTGATGAAAATGTTCTGGAATTAGATGGTAATGTTGGTTGCACAAGCTTGTGAATATACTAAAATCATTGAATTGTACACTTTAAAATGGTAAAGTTTATGGTAGTTTAATTATATATCAATAAAATAAAAGAGAATCCTCTTTGATAAAGTAGCATTTGGACAGAAACTTGAAGGAATAAAGGGAGCAATCTACCAGGTATCTACGGGAAATTAATGCAAACAATGTAAACTGTAGAACTGACTCCATAGTTCAATATCTAATATTCCTGTTCTTATTTTTAAGTTTGTCTTATTGTCATGGCATAGTTTAATGTAGCCACATTTTGCGTAAATAATGAGGAGAGTAAATAAAATGTTAAGAGACTTAGGAAGGGGAGATTTAATTATTGAATCATGAAAAAAGACAGGTGGAAATTAGAAAAAATATGAGAACAATTAGAATAAACTAAAAAGATGTATAGAAAAAGGAAAAGAGGAAGATGATAGCATTGGATATTTTATATATTTATATTTATATATTTTACCCATTTCTATATTAGTAAAGAAATGAAACACTGGAAATATACAGATGGGGTATATCTCATAGTATATCAATTTTATATCATATTATTTCAATTATAGCAATTTCCTTGGGAAAATTTCTTCACTCTGTGTTCCTCAGTTTCCCATGTCCTATACAAGGCACGGGAACAATAATGCTATGAGAAATGTATAAGGTATTTCACCTTATTCAGTAAAAGTCTGAATTTGACACTTGGTAGACCCTCAATATAAAATAATTATTCACAACAATCATCATAATAGACACTAAACAAATTCTGAGGGGGGTCTTAGCTGTTGAAAAGTAAAACTGTATGTTCAAATATATATTTTTAAAAAGGAAGAGATATGTGGAATATATATATAAAGACTGCATTTTAGTTATTTAAATATTAGTTTAATCATAGAAGTTTTTATTTTAGTAAAACAGCATAAAAGATTATGCAAAGAGGTATTACCTATATTTTAAGATTTAATTGGTTAGAAACTGACCTTTGTTAGAGAGATAAGAAGATATTGAGGCTAAATTAAAAGAAGTTTTCCACATGCCCTCAATATTTTTAGAAAACAAGCATGTTATGCTTAAAACTATTTTGAGAATAACACTGTGGTGAAAAACAATACCAAAAAATCACTTTGCTAATTAAAGCATCTGAAACCAAACAACTGCTTTTGGGAATTGATCTTGCTGGTTTACATGCTAAAAGGGAGTACTTCTCATATTTCCTTCAAGTGAGATAAAATTAGTGAAAAATCTGGCTAAGTGAGGATGAGCAGAAGTTGACATATTTGAATAGTTTGGCTGGTATATGTCAGAATTTTATTTTAAAAAAATGCTAGAGAAGCTGTAATCTTCTGGGAATCAAGGCAATCATGAAACGGGAAGGTTACTGGATTAGGGGTCAGAGGAAACGGGCCATGTACCTGGCTCTGAATATTCTCTAGCCAGAAGATCTTGGCAAGTTAACTCCTCTGTTTCTCAATTTCTTCTTTTCTAAAAATGGGAGGATCTTACTTGGTGGACTATGTGATCCTCCTCAATTCTAATATTGTATGGTTCTTTATAATACTTCCTCTTCTAGAAAAAAAAAATCCATGGCTGAATTCAGGCTTTTTCTAAGTAAGTATTATCAATAAGGTAGCTGTGAATTCCAGAGTGTGGGTCAGCTTTGCCTTAGTGGTAGTTGGCCATTATATGGTACATCGTTCTCTAGCTTCTTTTTCTTCTTTGCTGTTGCGGTTCATTCTGCCTTTGAGAAAATGCTTAGCTTCTACTATGAGCCTGTTGTTATACCTAAAGCCAGAGGGATATTCAAAATATATAGCAACAAGTATAGCACAAGCATGAAATAACACATCAGGACACTAGCCATACAGACACATATTAGCCCTGCCTAGAACTAGAGGCAAAACTTGAGTGATTTAGATGAACTTCATTTAGATAAACTTCATTAAAAAATTTCATAAATATTTGTGTTCTTTGATAATATGTGTACATGTACATACATGCATTTATTGAAGTGGGATTGTATTCATGTCAAAACATACTTATTTTATACACTGAATTACCTTAGTTATGTTTAAGAAGCTCAAAGAGATGAATAAAGGAATAAAATTCACTAACACTGAAGAAAAAATACTTACCAGAAAAGGAGAAACATAGAGATAATATGAAAGAAATTGGAAAATTTGGAAACAGAAAAACCATCATTAAAATTTTAATATTTATTAGATAGGATAAACTCTAAGCTGGAAACAAAAAATGAATTAGGGAATTGGAAGGTGTTGGTGACAGTTTTACCCTTAATGCATCATGCATCAAAAAGAGATAAATAAATTTAAAATATGATAGGAATTAGGAGTCAGGGAGGATAGGCAAGACATTAATGGCAGATCCAGAAGAAAACAGAGGGAGTAGGAAAAAACACAATACTTGAAAAAATGTTTAAAGGAAATTTTCACAGTTAAAGACATAAGTCCTTAAATCCAAAGTACAACATGATTACAGAGCAGGAAACAATTAAAATAAAGGAAAAACAAAAATAAATCTATACCTAGAACTATCTTGCTGATCTCTTTTACTGACACTACAGAAATCAAAGAAACAGGGCAGGAATCTGAAAAGTTACCAGAGGGAAAAGAGAGATTACCCTCAAAACAAACAAACAAACAAAAAAAGGCAATCAGATTGACAACAGACTTTATTTACATTGGCAACAACAGATGCCAGAAGACAAAGGAGATATATCTACAACATGCTAAGGAAACATAACTCAACCTTGAATTTGATATGTAACCTAATGTTAACCAACAGCAAAAGAAAAATTAGGACATATTCAACTGCAAATATGCAAAGAGAATTTACCTAACAGATACCTTTTTAAAAGAAATTCATGAAGGGAAAGTCTACTTAAAGGAAAACTGACCCAGAATGAGGAACAAAATCAAACCAGGGAATGCTAAATTCAGAAAACTGGTCAATACAGCTTTTAAAAGCTATATTGAGATATATCTCTTACTTTTTGTACTAAAAAGAGAAAAACTAAAATTCTAGAAAACAAAAACAACATGCAGCAGGTGTTGAACGGGCAGTTGTACTGGGTCATTGACTTTTCAGTAGTTGTACGAAAATGCAAAATTGTGAGTAAGTAAGCATTTTCAAAATGTAAGGGTATTGCAAAAATAAATAGAAACACGGTCTATGACTTACAAACCATAAGAAGGAAGAAAAGGAAATGATTATTTATGATCCAACAGAAAACATGAAGGAGACAAAAAAGTAGTAAACAGAAAGGATGGTAACAGAATATGTAAATTAAGGTGATAGGAAAAAAGCTCCTATAGAAACATTTTTCTCTTAAAGTCAATGTTGGGGGGAAGGGTATAGCTCAGTGGTAGAGTGTATGCCTAGCTTGCACAAGGTCCTGGGTTCAATCCCCAGTACCTCCATCAAAAATAAATAAATAAATAAACTGAATTACCTATGCCCTAAAAAAAATTTTTTAATTAAAAATTAAAGTCAATATTTAGTCCTGAAAATCAGATATTCTACATAAAGTGCTAACCACAAACCTGTCTTTATTTTAAGGGGCAGAAAATGTGAAGTTTCAATTTCAATTTAAAAATTTCAATTTAAAAATTCTTCACCAATTTACAGTTTTTCTAAAATAAAACTAAAACATAGTAAAATGTCCAATTGTATAACTAATAAATTATGACAGGATATGAAATGTTTAATACATTGTTCCCTGATCATCAATTAATATGGTTGTTAGCAAACAACTGCTTTAAGTCCAGTGACATAGTCTTCCCAGAAGCCAGGAATTCTGAGTCACACTTGCCCTTTGTTGATATTGGTGCACTTATCAAAATGTCTGCAAGTGAGTCTGAAGTTCTTTTTATTGCATTTGGAATATAACACATGACTTTTCTTATACAGCAATTTGTTGAAATTTGGGGTATCAGATTGGATGTAAACATAAATTTTTCATGTGTAAACATCAGCCAGAAAGCCTCATATTGAGAAGTATGACTGTTCTAAGAAGGCATTGTTAAGGAAATTGTTCTGGAAAAACATTAGTAAGAAAGATATTCTATGGGGTATAATTAAAATAAATTATAATAATTAAACATACCAATTAAAAAAGATTATCAGGCTGGAAATATAAAACAAAATCTAGTTATATGCTGCAGGAAAAAGACACACCTAAAACGACCACACAGGTGGTTGAAAATAACAGGATAGAAAAGATATACCCTGAGTATTAAATAATAGTAGGTTCTTTTACGAGTGACAGAAAAGCCAAAAGGATCATGCTTAACCACGTTGGAAGTTAGCTAGCTTGTCTCTCCTATAAGTGGAGTTTGGAGGTCAGTACCTAGGGCTGACAAGGCAGCTTCACTCGATGGAATCTTACTTAACCAAAGCTTCTTCCTCTTCACAGCTCTACCACCCCTAGGCTGAGACCCTCACCCTCATGGTCCAATATGGTAGAATCTACATTCTAGGTGGCAGGATTGAGGAAGGAATGAAGAGACAAAAAGGATGTGCCATCCATCTTAAGGAATGTTCCTCATGCTTTACACATACAAATCCACTTAATCCTCAAATAGTCCCAAGAAATGATAAACTGATGTCATTGCAATGCAGAAGGGGAGACTGAGGCACAGAGAGAAATGAGTTGCCCAAGTCACATGACTAGTTAAGTGGTACAGAAATAGAACATAGGGTGTCTGACTCCAGAGCTTGTATTGTTAAGCACTCCAATACTGAAAAATAGCTTAATTTCTCTGGACCAGCATTCTTTTATCTGTGAAATCAAAAAGATGGTATAGATGGAGGGTTCAAAAACTGATGTCAAGTGTGCCAAATAAGGTCTACAAATGAGTTTTATTTGTTTTTTTGTTTTGTTTTGTTTTAAAATTCCTTTAAGTAGGACATGCATTACCCAATCTGCCAAGACCTTACTACCTCCCTATACTTTCTTTTATATCAGCTTTTCTTATCATTACCTTCTGGCACCAAAAGACATTTAAGTTGGAGACACATAGATAAGATGGTTTCCCTTCTAGCTCTACACTGCTATCAAGGGAGGAAACAGTAATTCTGAGGAACGTTCAGCAAAATCATCCATAGTGTACTTGATTGAGCCTTACGTAAATAAAATAGCTCCAAGAATTACTAGAAACTTCATTAAAATGAAACAGTTAACAAGGTGTAAACAGCTTGCGTATCCTTTACTAAATTTATATATACTAAATATATATGGCAAACTGCAAACTCTAGAGATTAATATGATGTGGTGCTAATATTAGTTTTCAACCCACATTCTATACAATATGGGGACACCCCCAGAATACAACTGGTTAGTAAATAGTCTATCCATTTGCTTTTGTTTTACTGGTGTTTTTAAAGCAGTTTTAGGTTCACAGAAAAAGAGGGGAAGGTACAGAGATTCCCAAGTTATGCTGACCCAGTGGTTGCTTGTTTCAGGACCAATATGCTAATTGAGAGGACTTCTCAATATCTCTGTCTGTGATTGCTTGAGGTTGAGTGAGGCTTTAAAATCTAAACCAACTGCTTCATCTACCAGGTCATGGCTCTTGCATTCCTTGGTTTGACACTGGCTGTTTGTTTCTTTTCCTAATGGCTATTGTACTTTGTTTCTGGAGCTGTTTGAGTGCAGGCAGAGAGAAAGAAGGTGGTTAAGTTTACCTACCTTGTGGTTTAGCTATCAAGTGTAACAAAAGGACAAAGGAGCAAGGGAGTGAGAGCATCTTTATAGTGACAAACATTAAGTCCACATTGGCAAAGGGGAAAGTGAAGATTAAAAAAAAGGCTGATGGACAGGAACAAATTGGGGAACACATGCTCTGGGAAGGATTGGGTTCCCTGATACATCAAAAAAATATTGAAGTATCTTTTTTCTGTGTCCTGGAAATTAGGGTATGGGTGAAAGCATTGAAAGGTAAGCTCTCACAGGAGAAATTATTTGAATTGATGCTACATTTGCTCTCAGCAGAAATGTTGCAGTTGATTAATCCATAATCAGTAAAATGCTAAGAAGGATGAAAATCACATTGGAAATAAATTAATTAACAGACCTTAGATAGTCTAAAAACTGAATCATGATGAGGAAGCAGGTTGTCACTTTTCATTAAGACTTCAAAATTTAAAAAAAAAACTGTTTTCAGAGACAAGAATGTGCTGCTAAATTCAATACTTCATCAAGAGATGAGGGCATGAAGGAGAACTACTGAAAAGAAAAGAAAAGAAATGAATGTTTTCTCTCCCCAATCTGTTCCAAATGGAGTCATATAATGATGGATGTTTTAATTTACTTAGCGTGCTCCAAAGAGCAGAAGACAGGTTAATTCCATGCATATTTGCATATTTAGAAACCATTACTTAAAGAAATAGCACATCATCAAATAGTTAATTCTTATAATGAAATATGATTCCTGAGTTGTGTCATATGATATGAAAGAAAGAAAATAAAATAAAACAGGAGGTATAACAGGTTCTAAAACTTTTCATGATGAAGACTTCTAAGTATAAAGTGCATGTGTAATCAAAGCATGTGTATCTGAATAACAGTTTAAAATATGAATGAATGTGTCCCACACACCCCCTGTCTCTTCCTATAGCACTTTTTTGGACCACCTGGCCCTTCCCCATTCAAAACTAGATTGATGTTTAATCTATCCCTTGCCATAGGGTAGATTTTAACAGCTGAACACAGATCACAAGGGAGTCATCTCTGTCATGTTCGAATCATCTAAAGTCTCTTGAAATTTACAACAGAGGCACTAGTTTGAAAGAAAAGATGTTCTGAAAATCAAAGCAAAGCCCTGAAGGACCTGAGATATAAAGTTTATGCCATAAAAAATACATTTGGGAGAATAGATAAAGGCCACGATAACCTTGTCCCCTGAATAAAAATTCTATCAACTAGGAAAGAGGGAGGAGTTGCCAAGGGAAAGAAGAGAGAACATATCTCAGTGTGTCCCTGATAGGGATGCTGTGTCTTACCCCTTACCTGAAGTCCAGAAGCGGTTGAGGAGCTTCACAAAAGTTTATGTAAGTTGTGGGTCTGTAATTCCAATTACATGTTACATGTATTAGGAATGTTGGATTTTTTAAATCCTCATTTTTATAAGGTTGCAGGTTTGGAGAATTGAAAGCAGAGGTTTGGAATCTGTGCCTTGCCTTGCAGGGGAAGAAAAGACACCGTATGACTGGGGAACCATCAAAGTGAAAATGACTATAAGATTAGTAGTTAGGCACACACACCTAAATCATCCTCTTAGAGTTCTCCTGCTTCCCAATGTGGCACAGGAAGAAACAGAACTTTCCTCATGTGGCCAAGAATGATGAGGCTATGGCCTAGAGAGCTGAGAGCCCTGACCCTTGGAAGGCCTGGTGGTTGAAATCATGACGGCACTGAGGTAATCCACATGGACCAACAAGTGAAGGATAGAGGCTGCTGAGAATGTCCCAAGGGACACCAGCCTGGTTGCCTTGGGACCAGATGTTCTTTACTTTCTCTCTGCCATATCCTCATTGTCATACCTTGGCACTAAACCAGATCCTCAAGACTTAGGCAAAATATTGGCATCATGAGGAATAAAGTTAATAATTAACTGAGACAACCAGGAATTGACTATCAAAACCCATAACTTACTTTTTGGAGAATTGGAGGACATGAAATAAAAATTAAAATCTTCTTTAGTAAGAAATAAAGTAGATTTTTTTTTTCTGCTCTGGAGTTTGTGCTTGAAAAGTTAATGGCATCTTCAAGTACACACAAAATCCAGACCAACAGCAGAGATGCATTATGGGGCAGATATTCATTTTTATGAAAAAATTATTTATTTTATAAAATAATGCACCAGATTTCAATGTATACAAATATTGAATCATTATGTTGTACACCTGAAACTAATATAATGCTATATGTCAATTATACCTTAATTTAAAACTTCAAAAATAAAGAAGGAATAATGTATATATTATATATATAACAACATCTAAAAATAAATAAAATAAAATACTGCACCAAGAAATGTTTTTCAAAATTCTTTACTCTAAATGCATATAACATATCATTGGAATTATAGAAATGTAATTTATATAAATTTGGGGGAAACTCCTCAGTTATCTAAAGCCTACTTAACAAAACTCAAGCATCCACATTCCTACAGAGCTGAGGGAACTCATGCCTCTTTCAGTTAGAATCCAGTCAGAAACATCTGAGGTTAACGTGAGTGAGCAAATGGACAGGCTATGTGCATAGGAAAGTGGAAGCACTTGCAGAGATGTGATGGTGAAGTTTGAGCCTCCTTTGATGTCATTCAAAAAAAGTTCAGTTGTAGATAGGGAGGAATTCGATTGGAGGTGAACACTGGAGAACCACATGTGTACCAGCACATGTGTGCAACCATGGGAATAAAACAAAAAGAGAAACAAGGAAATTCTGTTGGAGGTGGAGCGGGGTTGATTAGCAATCACCGTAGCCTGATGAGTAGGATGAGTTTCTCTCAAGTCCTCATTTTTGGAGCTGTTTCTCCCACCTGCAATGTGAATATGGGTGCTTGTTCATCAGCTTGATTGCTCGATAAGTTGCAGAAGACAGAGTATGGTCTGGAGAGATCCAGTCATGTTTAGGACTGCCCTTCACCTCCACCAATTAGCCTCATTGCACCCCTCATTCCCACTTTACTCTTATAAGCTGCTCAGGGCATCACCTGTGAACTTGAGTTCTCTTTCCCAGGGCATAAAATGTGCCAGCAAAGTTTCAATAACCACCTTATTTCTTTAGTCACAAACTAGGTTTGAGCAAGAGTATGAAATGGAATGAAGTATGGTATGAAGTATAGATAAAGGCCACGATAACCTTGTCCCCTGAATAAAAATTCTATAAACTAGGAAAGAGGGAGGAGTTGCCAAGGGAATTGGATGTAATTGGAATTACAGACCCACAATTTACATAAACTTTTGTGAAGCTCCGCAACTGCTTCTGGACTTTAGTTGAGGGTAAGACACAACATCCTTATCAGGGACACACTGAGATATGTTTTTCCCTTGCTTCCAGGCACATAAGATTACAACACTTACTCAAGACACATAGGATGTCCATAAAGTGCAGGACAACAAAACAAGCACATTTAAAGCACTTACTAGTATGAAGGGGAAAAATGCATTTATATGTGTTTGTGTATATATATGAAATATAGTAAATTCTTTTTATTCGTGGTAATTATGTTTTAGGAAGTCACCATGAACACTGAATTAGAGAATTGCTTCCAGAGGAGATAAAGTTTAGGTTCCCGTAAGCTTCTGATCACAACATTGTCATCAACTAATCAACACATAACCTTGCTTTATGTATATTTCTGTTTAAAGACTCCTTTTTAAATATATAATCATCCCTTGGTACCTGCAGGGGATTGGTTCCAGGACCTGGCAGAGATACCAAAATCTAAGGATGCTCTATACCCATAGTTGGCTCTCCGTATCCACAGTTCTACATCCACAGAACCAACCAACTAGGGATCTCATAGTACTGTAGTATTTATTATGTAAAAAAACCTGTACATAATGTACTCATGCATTTCAAACCCATGTTGTTCAAGGGTTATCTGTATTGCTATGTCAATAATATTGAACTCACAACAGCACAGTACCTTTATCTGAACAAAGCTTATTAAATGCAGGTATTTTCCCCACTAGGCCTATCATAGCCTTCTTGCACTTAGAAACACTAAGCAGCACTTCAGCACTATATTTGGGGACCATTTTAAAGAGCAAGATCACCAACAGGAAAGACAAAAAAATGCTAAAAATGTGGCACTAAATAGACCACACAAAAAGAATGCTTGTTTTCAGTGTGAGAGCTGAAATAAGAAGGCAGAATATCACCTTATTAAACCTCAACTGGGAACACACAAATCAGGCAATTCAAATTTAGGGGGTTACAAATAAATTTTAGTGAGAAGGCAAGTTTGCAAGTAGGAAATTTGTGAATAATGAGGATCAACTATATTTGAGACTCATAGCTGTTAGTGGATGCAAACCAGGAAGGTGATTTTTTCTTCATTAATGAGAGAATGAACTGTTGAAAAGTTTTCTTCATTCCTATTTGTATTCAAACTTAGGAATGCTCCAAATGTTTGTAGCAATCTACATATTGTCTATCACAGAACATTGCAGAAAGCTTCCCTGGAAACAGACTCTGAGGTAGTGATTTGCATGCACAAGGTGTACCAGGAAATGATTCTGGGATCAACCCCTGTGGGGAAATGAGGGCACTGGGGTGAGAAAGGAGACACTTACCTGAGGTGAAGTCACAGGGACCCCACAGGGGCAGGAAAGCAGGTAGGGGATGCTGGAGCTAGAAGGGCCCTCAGAGTTGTCCCACAGTGAAGCAGAGCAGCTGGGTTTTTGCGACTACTCCTATGACAAGTCAGTAGATGCAGGCTGTCCCTCACAAGGAGCTGTGATGTTAGGTGTGGTAGTTCCCTTCAGCAGATGGCAATTCCTAAAGAGAGACCTAGCTGTATGAAGTCGCAATCACTGTCAGCATTCCCAGCAGTGGGAGGTGTGGATGCCTGAATCACGCAGGGAGAATGTGGGCAGTATACCCCAACACCTGCAAAACTGTGCCAAGCACAACAGGGCATTTCTAGTGACTTAGTTCAGGACAGTCTCAATGATTAACAAAGAGATAGAACTACTGGTAGTGACAGAATAATGGCCTCCCCCACAAAGATGTCCATTCCCTAATCCCCAGAACTTGTGATTATGTTACTTTACATGGCAAATGGGATGTTGCATATGTGATTATAAAGAAGGAAATGGTTATCTTGGAGAATACAGGTATGTCCAGTGTAACCACATGAATCCCTTAAAGTGGAGAACCTTTCCAGGCTGCCCAGAACTGGAGATACGGCAGTATGAGAAGGACTCCATCTGGCGTTGCTGACTTTGAAAATGAAAGAAGAGGGCCATGAGCCACGGAATGTGGGCGGCCTCTAGAAGCTGAAAAAGGCGGGAAAAAAAAAAAGGATTGTGCCCTAGAGCCTCCAGAAAGGTATGCAGCCCTGAATTTTAGCCCAGTGAGACCCATGTTGGACTTTGACATAAAAAACTGTAAGATAATAAATGTGTATTATTTAAGACACCACATTTGTGGTAATTTGTTACAGCAGCAATGTAAATGCATAAATGAGCTATCAAAGTAGTGACTGTTACTCCCAGGCTGAGAGAAAAGGGAGGCACCCGAGTGCACCAAGCTGCAGAGTGAAGGTGCAGGGACTTCCCAGCAAGCTGTGGAAGTCATCCTGGCAGCTGGCCACTTTTCAGGTGATCTCTTTTTTTTTTTCACTATTGCATCTCAGTATGCTTCTGGAGCCATTTATTTCCTTTATTTTTCTCTCCCTAAACTGCTCATTACTGAACCTCACAACTGCATAGCCATTATCCGTTTATTTGCTAGCAGCAAAACCCTGTGTGACTCACAATGGGGCATCCTGGCCCTGCCTAACAGCTGTCCCTTCAGGAAGTCAGGAGAGCCATCTTTCCTGTTGTTCTTCATGCCATTAGCCTTCCCTGAAAGGGAACAACTCCCAAAGTCCATGCTAAAATACTGAAGTGCAATTCTGTTACTTGCCCAGGAATGTGCCTACCTACTCTATGTCTCAACTGGTATTTAATGATGGAAGTAGAACAGTGTACAAGAAAGACACAGTCCTTACCTCCAAAGAACTTAGTGAGAGGTATAGACAAGAGTTTAATATAGCATGTATGTTCTTTGATAGAGAAATGCAGGTGTCTAATGACCATGCTGGAGAAGTGGATAATTGCTTATCAGTCAGGGAGGGTTTCTCTGGGGAAGGGTCACTGAAATTGAGACTTGGAGAATGTATAGAAAATAGCTAGACAAATGGGGTAATAAAAAAAGAGTGTTTCAGGCAGATAGAACATGAACAAGTGCAGAGGAAATAGTGAAAAATCACCAATGTTTATTGAATGTTGTGCTAAGACCTGTGCTAAGTGCTTTACATACATGATTTCACCTCATTTTCACAACAACCCAGTGAGGTACACACTATTATTAATTCCATTTTCCATATAGGAAAACTGAGGAACAGTGAGTTTATGGATCTTGCCTAAGATGATACAGCATATAAGTAGTTGAATATACACTTGAGCCCAGATAATCTGGCCATAGAATCCTCATGTTTAATCAGTATTTTGCACTATTACTGTTGGAGTCCTGAGCAAAAGACACCATTGCTTATTGCAAGAACTGAAGTAAGTTCCATACGCTTGGGGCTGAGAATGGTGGAGGCAGGGAATTGGATTCAGTAATGGCAGGAAATGAAGCAGAAGTTTTCATTTATGGCAGATAATCGTGTCCAGTACTCAAGATTTCATCAATGTTTGATGAGGATTTGGAAGCTGTGGGATTCAGTGGGAAGGGCAGAGGTTTTGGTATCAGCCTTGAGATCCAACCCTCCCTGTTCTGCTTAGTAGTACTGCCATTTACAGCAACATGGATGGACCTAGAGATTATCATAATAAGTGAAATAAGTCAGACAGAGAAAGACAGATAACATAGGATATCACTTATATGTGGAATCTAAAATATGATACAAATGAACTTATTTACAAAGTAGAAACAGGCTCACAGACATAGAAAACAAACTTCGGGTCACCAAAGGGGAAAAGTAGGGGAGGGATAAATTGGGAGTTTGGGATTAACAGATACACATTACTGTATATGAAATAGATAAAGAACAAAGACCTACTATATAGCACATGGAACTGTATTTAATATCTTATAATAACCTATAATGGAAAAGAATCTTAAAAAGAATATATATATATATGAATCACTTTGCTGTATTCCTGAAACTAACACAATATTGTTTATCAACTATACTCCAATAAAAAAAAGATTCACTCCCCCCCAAAACACCCACAAAAACCAATTTAACTTAAGAACATTCTTTAAGCCCTCTGTACATTTTCTTCTGTGCTCCTATCTGTGCCTTGGAGATTAAAATAACAAAGAGTTTTTGTGAGGAGTTCATGGTGTAAAGAACCTAAGTTTCTAGCATATAGTCAGTAGAAACCCAAATGTTCAGTTTTCTCCCTCCCCTGTGGAGGGACAGGGCAGACTATATGAATGTCTCTGCATGATTCAGCCAACACAGAGCAAGAACATGAACAAAAGTGGATGCTGACCCACAAATTTTAAAATATTGCACTGGACTTGAATTTCAAACCTCAGATTTCATTGAGCCAAAATTTAAACACCAAGGGAAGTGTGGTATGGAGGGAGGCCAGTGTATTAGAATTCAGGAAATGTGTGCTCAACTGTCTGCTCTACTGCAAGTAACTGTGGGACCCACTTCTCTGACCTTCAGTCTCCTCATCTGAAATAAAAGCAGGTTGAACCTGATGTCCTCTGTGTACTACTCAGAACTAGCTTCAAACAGGACTAGAAAAATCAAATTGATCTCTGAATTAAGCTAGGATTTGCAGGTTAAATTTAGAAAGGAAGGAAGGAGGGAAGGGAGGGAGGGAGAGAGAGGGAGGGAGGGAGGGAGAGGGAAAGAAAAGAAAAACAAAGAAAGAAAGAAGAAAGGAAGAAAGGAAGAAAGGAAGAAAGAAAGAAAGAAAGAAAGAAAGAAAGAAAGAAAGAAAGAAAGAAAGAAAGAAAGAGAAAGGAAGAAAGAAAGAAAGAAAGAAAGGAAGGAAGAAAGAAAGAGAAAGAAAGAAAGAGAAAGAAAGAAAGAAAGAACGAAAGAAGAAAGAAGAAAGAAAGAAGCCCTAGAAAAAAGAAAGAGAGAAAGAGAGAAAGCTCCCGCCCCACCCTCCCGCCCTCCCTCCCCCCCTCAAGAGCCCCTCCCGTCCGGACAGAAGGAAGGAGGAAGAAGGAGAATGGTCAGGCGGAAGGAAGGAGGGAAGAAAGAATTTAAATACTTTTTAAACAAATGAAAAAAGAAACTTATAACAGATATAAGCTTCTTGGGAGCCACATAGAAAGCATGCAGGAAGATAAGATGTAGGAGCTTTGATGTGAGAGAGACGTACATCCTAATTTGCTCTCTATGGTTTGCTGAATTTATCATCCAAAGTAAATCATTACCTCTTTAAATTTGTTTCTTCATCTATAAAATGAAAATGCTAACGTTCCTTCATAGAGTTGTGTTCAGGGAAGAAAAAAAATCCATTTATCACGTTTCTCCGAGAAATATTAAACACTCCTTCCTTTTTGCTTAGGGTCTGCACTGTGCATCATCAGAGCATGTATCCAGCTGTCTCCTATGTGAGGGGTTTTCTCTATTTTGATCTCTATGAAGAGGCTGCCATAGTCACATTTTTGTCTAAATAGGGCCTTGAATAGTGCCCAGCACATAGTAGTTTTTCAATGAATGTAGGCTGTTCAAATTAATAAGGAAAGGAAAATTAAAACAATGAGACTGAATTTTTAATCTAGTAGATTACTGAAGATATTTAAAGACATACTAATGCAGACAAATGAACATGAACGGAAACAACCTTCCTTGAAATCAATTTAGTAATGTTTCCAGAGTCTTAAAACCTCTGTACTCTTCAGTTCAGTAATTCCAGTCCTAGGAATCCATGTAACGGAAATAGTAAGATATTTACCATGTAAAAAAAGCAATGCATGGGAAAAAAAAGAGTGTAAGTAAATACACCAAAATACTATTTAGTGACCATTTCTAAGTGGAGGACTTAAAGCTGATTTTAGTTTTCCACTGTATACTTTTCTGTCTTTTCCAAAATTTATTTAGTGATCATTTAAAAATTTTATAGCAAGATTATATAGTACTTTTATAGTTATATGCGAGATCTTTGAAAGTTTACATATATACTCCTAAATATATTAAAAAACCATATTAATGATCTTCAAATACCTAAGCTTCTTTTATTTACCTCCAAAACCATTGTGGCATCTTGCATGTTGTAGGTACCCTATAAATTATATATATGTAATTTCACATGAGTGCATCTATTTGGGTCCTTAATTTATCTTTCTTCTCTAAATTTAGAAGTGTCACTTGTATTTTTCTTCTGGTCATTCAATTTCCGAAGACATGCAAATGTCAGCAGATTTATTTTTCTCCAAAACAGGTTAATGCTCCAGTTAACTGCTGTCCAGGTAGTTTTTATTAAAAAGTAGCACAGTTCTCCCTGTGAGATTTCATCATCACATGCTAGGAGGAACTGAGAAGTTAACTAGGCTACAAGGATTGGTTAGAGCATCTGATCATTGCTGCATTATTGCTGAGGCAGACACAAAAGAATTTCTTAAAAAAATAAATCATTACGATGGCTCTTCTTTACTAATGGAGTTCCTTTATATAAAAAATTATGTTTGTAAATCCTTTTTTTTGGTAAAAAGGCCATTGTTTACTTGACCAAATTTATTTTTACTGAGTGAAGATTTCAGTCTTTCAATAAAATTAACGATTATTGCCATTTTTAATGTGTTCTACTGTCTGCTCGACTGCAAGTGACTGTGGCACCCTCTTCTCTGAGCTTGAGATTAACAGACATGTTTTAAAAATTCTTCCCTGGCACTTCAAGGTCTCCTCCTAGAGTTTGTTACATCAAGTACCCATCTTCTTATATTTCTATGAGATTCCAGTATATTCTTACTCTTCTCAGACCACCACATAATTAAGTCTCTGCTCCCACAACAAAAATCTTTCCTTCTCTATTATTCTTTTGAGCTCTGATTCTGTTTCTCTCATTCCCTGAAGTATTAATGTCTTTAAAAGGTAGTTCACACTCAGCTGAATAAATTTAACATTTTTAACCTATTGCTTACTCCAACTTCTGATTTCTACCCTTGCTACGCTACTGAAAATGTTTTCTTGGACATCTCCCATCAATTCTTATAACCTAAGGAAGGTCTCTTTTCCACTCTCCAACTTATTCTACTTCTCTATGCTTTTAGTGTTGCTTGCTACTCTATCTTATTTGAAACTCACCTCTTTTCACTCAGATGCTTGGAAGAGTAGAATGTCAGTGACGAAGGAACTGGGATTTCACCCTTCTCCCAAAATTCTCTATCAGTTGGAAGCAGTAGTTTGAAAGTGCATTTACTTTTGTAAAATACTCACACAAGTTACACATAAGAATGTTTTTTGGGTAATGTAAAAAAAGAAAATAGAACATGTATATCTAAAAGTCTGTCTTCATACCCTGCCCCCTACACCAACCCATCCCACTCCTCCTCACTTAGTTAAATAACCTGGTGATTATTGTCCCAATGCTTTTTCTGTGTATCCATAGTAATACGCTGGTATGTATATAGAAATAAGCATTTTACAAACATAAATGATATATACATAGATTTTGGCAACAAATGAGCTTATGTGTCTATTTTTCTTAAACCTGTGTATTGCTTTAAAGCTAAAAGGAAGAGCTACTAAAGATAGAAAGAATAGCATGAAAAGTGGGGAGACTCAAAGATGGACAGATGGCTTGGTTTGTGCTTAAAATATCTTATAAATACATAGGCATATTTCATTCCCATGCCACATAAAGCTTCTTAAATTTAGCAATGGGAGATTAAGTGCAGAATTTGGGATTTTGATTCCTTTTTAAATAGTCTTTTTGTTGCTAATGTTGAAAATGGAAACACAGCTTAATTGAGAGGTATCAATTAAATTCAGTTTCAGTTTTTATTAGGCACTTGAAAAAGAGGACTTATTTCTATAAGACTTTAATAGTAGGCTTTGATTTTCAGGAAGTGTGAAGTTGAAAAGAGTTGCAATCAAGGAACAGAAAAGGAACATCTTAATTTTAGTACACTTCTTTTCACATTCTGGCTATGCTGCCCAAGGTGACTGCATTTCACAGCCTACTCACATGCTGTAAATATCTTTGCATGTGGTCAGTCTCATCCTAGCACTGTAGTAACATGCCTTAAACACAGCACTAAAAGCTTTGAACAAGATGGCATCTAAGTATAATGAGGTTTACTCGTTTTCTAGAAAAATGAAACGGCTTTTGAAGTGACTCTATTTGTACTACATAAGAGAGGATTTCAGTGTTCAAGTTAAAAAGAAACTTGGGTTGAAAAGACTTTAGGGGATTTTTCTATGACCTAAATGATTAGAGATTCGTATTTCATCAAGCACTTTGTTGAAAAAGGGAATGGTTATATAGAGGAGCAGATATTAGAAAGGGCAGGGGATTTAGAGATAAGGATAAGAAACATGGTATTAATATGGATATAGTAGTTACAAACACTGGAATTAGAATTGATTATGTTACATTGAAAGAAATTAACAATGATCATTAGCTATTACCTGTAGAGATTAAAAGGAGAGATTTAAATAAAAAAATTTATACAAAAAAAGATCCAAAAGTGAAGAATACTTTAGAACTTAAGGACCATTAAACAAGAGATAAAGAATGCATTAATACACATTTAATGACCGATTGAGAAAATTGGTATCTTTTCATAAGGGCTTGAAAACTTACGATAGCCCAAACCTTAGATGCATGTGGTAAAAAAATTACTTAAGCAAGATAGCAATGATTGATATTTTTCTCTCATTTATTCCTATAAATGTGGCTAAAATGACCTTAGTAATTGATAACCTCAAGATTGGTGATTCTCATTTTAATCATTAATGTTGATCATCATACATACTAGGAGCATTAAAGAAATGTGGCAAACAGTTGATCTGAGTTTTAATGATGTGTTGCTTGCAAGGTTCTTCAAGGCAAATGCTGAAGGGCTATTTATTTTTTCTCAACTAAGGCCCCACCTGCTGCCTGCCATACTAACATGAATTCTTAATCTGAACAGATGGGCTTTCCACAGGTGTGGTTACCAAAAAAAAAAAAAAAGAATATGACCCACATTTATTTTCTTTAAAATAAAAAGCAACGTATTATTAAAAGCAAGATTCATTTTGCTTTTGCATTTATTGATCATTTAGAGAACATTTTTGAATAAATTAAAATATGTAAGTATGGATAGACCTCTCTTGAAACCTTGGATTCTACCCTTACCTTGTCCCACCCACTCTCACCCAGCACTCTTACTACAGCAGTCTTGGGCCCTATGCAGCTGAGTGTATGCTTAAATACTCCTCCAGGAAATTTCAATATGATTTCATCCCATCACCAAAACCAAAGAAAACTACTGCATCAGTGCTTCTGTAAAGTGTAATTGAAAAGAGAAATCAAAACTCTTCAGTTTATGATCTTGATCCAGTTCACTCACCATCATATTGATTTTTTTTTACCCTTCTAAAACCAGAAGCCTTCTTTCCAGGGGTGACCTCTTCCTTGTTTTAGGAACCTTTATAGGCACTGATATTGATCCTGTTATTTCTTTAATCCTCTTCTCTTGGCCACTCAAGTGGTCACATGATCCTGTTTAATCAGCTTATCCTATCCCTCTAACCACAGTAACTCAAAATGAGCCAGGGAGAGCACTTGGCCAAGATTTTTTACCAGAACCTCAAAGGAGAGGGCAAGTTTTACTTTTTCTATTGAGGATGTAAAGCTAGTAAGATATGTCTTGAGCTAAGCATCCTTCATATCTGCTATATTCTGAATCCAAACATTCCAGTATTTTCAGTTATGTTTATGCTGGCTTGAGTTGAGTTTCCATCACTGGCAAATGAGCAGGCCCAACAAACACATCACACTATACTGGGTAACGGGTTAAATTCTTTGACTTATTTTCTTCACCTATAAAATTTGGATAATGGCATCTACCATGCCCATATACCAGGGAAATAATGATAAGATCTGATGTTTAAGATGCAAAGCATTTATTATCTTATAATAGGTTTTCCAAATGATAGATTTCACATACAACTCTTCAAAATAAATATTTAATTGAAACAACAGTAATCCAAGCTAATTATTTAGTAGTGTGTAAAAATGTCTTTTGTTATATTTCTTAATTCTTAATGAGTTATTTTGTTGTTGAGGAAATATTGCTCATCAGCAAAGCAAAAACTTCAATTTATTTATAAACCAATAACTGATAAAAGTAAATAATTCTTTCTTTATTCACTTAACAGTTTAATCATGTAATAGTTATACCTTAATAGCTCTTTCTTCCAATACTGAAATTATACTTAAAATTTCTAATTTCTTGATACAATGTGTATCAGTGCCTCTCAAACTTACCAATCACCTGTTAAAAATGGCAGATTCTGATTCCATAGGTCTGAAATATGTTATTTCTTTTTTTTCCTTTACTTTTAATTTTTCAGCTTTATTGAGATATAATTCATGTATAACAATGTGTAAAAGTTTAAGGCATACAATGTGATGATTTGATACACCTATTTATTGTGAAATGATTTCTATCATATGGTTAGTTCATGCCTTCATCACCTCACGTATTTACCTCTGTATATGTCTGTGTAGTGTGTGTTGAGAAAATCATTTAAGATTTACTCTCATTTACTCTGTATTACTGTATATAATACAATATTTTTAACTATAGTCACCACGCTGTACATTGGATACCAAGAACTTACTCATCTTCTAACTGGAAGTTTGAACCATTTGATAAACATCTTCCCATTTCCTCCACCCCTAGCCCCTGGCAATCACCACTCTACTCTCTGCTCTTATGAATTTGGTGTTTTTATGTTCCACATATAAGTGAGATCACACAGTATTTGTCTTTTTCGGTGTTACTTATTTCACTTCGCATAATACCCTCAAGGTCCATCCATATTCTCATAAATGGCAGGGTCTCCTTTTTAAAGGCTGAGTAATATTCCATTGTATAGATATACCACAGCTTATTTATCCATACATCCATCAATAAACACTTAGGTTGTTTCCATGCCCTGGTTATTGTGAATAATTCTGCAATGAACATCGGGGTGCAGATATCTTTTCGAGATAGTTATTTCATTTCCGGCAGATATATTCCCAACAATGGAACTGCAGGATCATATGGTAGTTCTGTTTTTAATCTTTTTAGGAAACTCCATATTGTTCTCCATAGTAGATGTAGCAATTTACATTTCCCCCAGTAGTGCACAAGGGATCCCTTTCCTACACATTCTCACCAACAATTATTATCTCTGGGTTTTGTTTTTTTTTATTTTAATAATAGAGATCCTAGAAGTATGAGGTGCTGTGTCATTTTGGTTTGATTTTCATTTACCTGATGATTAGTGATGCTGAGCATTTTTCATGTAACTGTTGGAAATTTGCATGTCTTCTTGGGAAAAATATCTACTCAGGACCTCTGCTCATTTTTAATCAGATTGCTTGCTTGTTTGTTTTGCTATTAAGTCATAAAGTGCCTTATATATTTTGGATATTAACTCATTATGAGATAGATAGTTTGTAAGTATTTCTCACAAGCTCCAGGTGAAAGATGTATCTGGGCTGCAAACCAACGTTGAGCATCAAAGGACTAGAACAAAACCCTCCGAACAATATAAACACAAGCCAAATGAGTTGGGAGTTGAAAGATTTAAGACAGTATAGTCTGAATTTTCTAATAAAAAAAAAACCTATGTGAGTATGACAAATCTTGGCTTTCATTTTCTCATCTAAGATGAAAATATCGAAATGTATTATAAAATAAACACAGAAGCACAGTGGTACTTAGTAAATTATTGACTGACTGCCATTGAAAAATACCGTAGGATACGTGTGTTAGGATTTTTAAGGATCCATTATTCTAAGTGGAAAGAATAGATATTTTTTAGTAGGTAACTGTAATAGAGTTCCAGATTTATATTCAGTCTCTATTTTCAGATAATAGTCAATTTGACAAATATATGAATAGCATCCTGTAATTTTCAATAAAAAATTGAGCCTATAACTAAATGTGTTCACAGTTGACTGGCCTAGAGTTCATACTGAAAAGACAGGTTGAAATGGTAGGTGACTGATGAAACACATTTCTGACTGAGTAACTTCAAGACAACATACACTGGAATATGATTGTCAGTTAAGGTGGCTTCTTAAAAGCAGCCTGCATTGGAATGGTGTGCAAATTTCTTTTCTATCCTTTGCAGCACCCCTGTAGAATAGTAAACATATCATTTTAATATAAAATAGATATCTCAGTTCAAAAGTTGTAGGATATAGGCAACCTTATAAAAGCCAGAAGACATTGAATTATGCTGAGAGGCAACATTATTACACCAAGAAATGCACAAAATTCATCAAAATCCAGCCATGAAATTTCAGCTAAGAAGTATTACTTCTTAGCATAAAAATTGTTGACATTCTATGCTTAAGAGACTTTTAAAGTGAGAGTAATTTAGTGTATCCTGATAATGTTGGAGTGATCGATGGATGGAGTTTCCTTGTTCTAAGGTAGAATAACAACTGTTTAGTTGAATTGTTGATTAATTAATTTGAGCCAGCCTTAAGGATATGCCTGAGAAACAGAAATAATAAGATCTCATTTTTCAGGCTTTTTTGGTCCCTTGATCAACTAAGTCTATTTCGGATTTTAGTTACTAATTGATCTTTCACTAATGCTTTTTACAACAATTCAGAAAGATTTAATACAGCCTCATAAGAGTTGATTTGGTTAATTTTTCCCTTCACATAGGTAAATGTGATCAAATATATTTTCATTTAGTAAGACCTGAGGTGGTTTAGGATATTTTTAACTTTTTTTTATTGAGTTATAGTCATTTTACAATGTTGTGTCAAATTCCAGTGTAGAGCATAATTTTTCAGTTATACATGAACATACATATAGTCATTGTCACATTTTTTTTCACTGTGAACTACCACAAGATCTTGTGTATATTTCCCTGTGCTATACAGTATAATCTTGTTTATCTATTCTGCATATGCCTGTCAGTATCTACAAATTTTGAAATCTCAGTCTGTCCCTTACCACCCCCCACCCTCTTGGCAACCGCAAGTTTTTATTCTATGTCTGTGAGTCTGTTTCTGCTTTGTATTTATGTTCTTTTTTTTTTCATATTCTACATATGAGCAATCTCATATGGTATTTTTCTTTCTCTTTCTGGCTTACTTCACTTAGAATGACATTCTCCAGGGACATCCATGTTGCTGCAAATGGCATTATGTTGTCGTTTTTATGGCTGAATAGTACTCCATTGTATAAATATACCACATCTTCTTTGTCCAGTCATCTATTGATGGACATTTAGGCTGTTTCCATGTCTTGGCTATTGTAAATAGTGCTGCTATGAACATTGGGGTGCAGGTGTCTTTTTGAAGTAGGGTTCCTTCTGGATATATGCCCAGGAGCGGGATTACTGGGTTTAGGATTTTTGAAGTTTATGGGCAGATCTTTTATGAACCTGAGTGAGAATTTGAAGCAACATCTCCATTATCTCTAAACAAAAGAAAAATCTGAGAGTTGATTTAAGATCTGAACAACTTGTTAAGACTGACACAGATTCCAGCACAAAGTTATATGCAATTTGAAGGATAAAGATGATCAGTCTAAAAAGATATACCCACATGGTATAGATGAGCATCCATTCACTTCTTAAGGGAGCTTTTAATGCCAGTAGAAATAGTCTTTTCCCACTGGTAGTTTTGGAAACTGATGGAGAAAATGCAATCTTCAAAATGTGAACAGCAATCCAAAAAAAAAAAAAAAAAGACTATCAACTATATAACATGGCACAATTATTTGTGACATTTTCAGGAATCTTTCTTTTTTTTTTTTTTGCTCTATGTTGCCTCTTTCAAGGTCACAATTTTGAAACTGGACTATTGAGTTGAAAGGGAAAAAAAGCTGAATAAATGAGTTTATGAGTTTAGTTCTTTATGGAAACCACCCTTACATATCTCAGCATGTAGCAGTATATAATATACATAGATTAATGACTTGATTTAGATTAAATATGGCTTGTTATTTAAGTACAAAGATAAATGATGAATATTATATTTCCCAAGCCATAAAAACCCAACTTTTAAAATATTAAAAGAAGCCATATATCAGATAAAAGCAATTTTTATGTTCTTTTCTCTATCCTTTTGCTGTTGTGTTGTTATTGTCTGAAAATTTGAAGTAGATTTCTGAATCTTTTGGAAAGTTTTTAGTAGAGGTAATCTCATGTGGGATTTTTGCCACTTTATCATTATCTTGTCTAAGAAGTAAACATAAGGCAGATAACATGTGAGGCATTTAGCACAACACTTGGCATATAGCATCCATTTAACATTTGTAAAATTATGCATGGTATGCTATACAATTTCTACTTTCAATATTACATAAATCAAAGACATTTTTCATGTAAAGTAAAGTGTCTTTAATCACCAACATAGAAAAAAATAGGTCTTCAGGCCAAACTTCATCATAATTGCAAAATATTTAGATTTTTTAAAACACTGATGAATAAGATCAATCTTTTCCCCTTTTAGCAGATGTGAGTAATTTTCAAGACAGCTCTAGTGGTAAGAACTGGGAGCCTGCTCTTTCAACACACATGTGCTGAAATGTTCTGTTTCCCAGCTTTATAGTTAGAGATTATTTCACAATGATTTTCAGCACAGATAAAATTTAGCTCACTTAAGATATGACAGCCATCATCTCTTATTTTCATTAAACATGCTCTAGAGCGGGTGGTTATAGAAATAAGATAGGAATTAGCATCTGAAAGTTTAAAGATGATTGCAAAATCTCTTCCTTAGAAAATTATGGGTTTCCCTTGGCCTAGCTTTCCTAAAATATATCAGCACTGCTCCAAGTGGCAGCCTCTGCTGCCTGATGTATCACATTTGAGCTTTCATCTACATCTACGAAAAAGAAGTATGATTTCAGCTGTTCCAAAATATAAGCTGTGTCTCGCTCTTGAGATGTGAGGACAGTTGGCTGAGTGTGTTACCAAAGCCCATATGCCCCCATGTAATTTGCCCACTTTTTCCTCTCTGAATGTGTCTCATCTTAAATGCATCTGCTCCACCATACACGCTTTTCAGTGCATACAATTTCCTATGCCTCGTAGCAAGCCTTTATGATAAAATTAAAAATTTAAGAAAGTATTTCTAGTTCTGTTTAAAATTTTTTTTCAACTTTGTCTATGTAGCCCTATCAAACAAATCAGTCAGTTCTTTCACTAATGATCATTTCCTGTGGTGTCCATTTAACAAGAAAAAAAATCAGACCATGTTGGCTGGCTTTCAGTGGTGGCCCTGTCAGCATTTGGAGATTATGAGAGTTCTTGGCCTTGCTTCCTTGGAACCAAACTCTGATGCTCTGTGGAAAAGGGTCCATGAGGTTCTCAAGATTAAAAGAAATATTGTCTAAGTCCTCACATCTCTTTCTATTGGCTTCTGGAAAACCAAAGAAGTAGCCATAGAAATGAGGGCATATATCTCACTGTTCTTCTTCCCCATTAATTTCAGGATATGGGGCCACTGAATTGCCCACTAATGTTTCTTTCTCACTTGAGAAAACTTACAGTTTAGCAGCACTTGTTACTTGGTAGTAGACAAGCCAGTAATGGAGTTCTCATGGAGTCAGCACTGATTTGTCACGGATAAGAAGAGAGTGTGAAGTGCCGAAAGAAGCAGATAAGGCACGTGTGCAAGAATAACAGAGACAAGAGACCATTTGGTTCCAGAAGATAGAAAATGTGACCTTGATCCCTGGCTTTATGTTCCTACTTCTAGTAGCTCTTGAGATGTCTCTGAATTTCCTGTCCTGATAGGCTACAAGATACCACTGCTTCCTTCTAATAGACTCTCCAAAACATTCAATCAGCAAATACTTACTGAGTGTGTAATATGTGCCCAGGATTGTAGCAGGCTCTAAGTAGACAACAGAGTATGAGATGGACATTGTAACTATTCCTCATGGATCTTTCAGTTTGACAGGAAAGAGAAGCATTGAGTAGATAATTACACCCCCACAAAAAAACCGTATTGTGAAAAGGGAAGTGTAGTCTGTCATGAAAGCATACGGTTTGGTAGCATGAGGCCTTAACCTAGTCTGATAGAGGAACACTGAAACTGGTTGAGGAGAATATCTTTGAGGAAGTAACATGTCAGCTAAGACCTGAAGGGTAGGTGAAGGGAGAGGGGGAAGTGAAAATATTCCAAGCAAAAGACAAAAGTAAGAGCAGCTTGAAGCTGGATGACAGAGCATTGGTGTTTTGAGAAAATGCTAATTTGAGGAAATCCAATAGAGCCCAAAAGGAAACTGAAAAGTAAGTAAGAATCAAAACTTGGGAATACTTTTTTAATTACTGTAGATTTATAATACATTTTGAAATCAGGAAATGTAATGCCTCCAGCTTTGTTCTTCTTTATCAAGATTACTTTGGCTATTTGCAGTCTTTTGTGGTTCCATTTGAATTTTAGAATTTTTTTTTATATTCCTGTGAAAAATTGCATTGGGATTTTGATGGGGATAACACTGAATCTATAGATCACTTGAAGTAATTGAAACAGTGAGATATTGGCATAAAGACAGACACATAGAGCAATGGAACAGAATACAGAGTCCAGAAATAAACCCATGTATAAGCATTCAGCCGATCTTCCCTAAGGTTGCCAAGAACACACAATGGGGAAAGGATAGTCTCTTCAACAATGGGGTAGAGAAAACTAAATATCCACATGGCGATGGATGAAATTGGACCCTTACCTTACAGTATACACAAAAGTAAACTCAAAATGTGTTAAAAAGTTAAGTGTAAGACTTGAAACTGTAAAATTTCTAGAAAAAACAGGGTCTTAGCAATGATTTCTTGGACATGACAACAAAAGCACAATCAACAAAAGCAAAAATGAACAAGTGGGACGACATCAAACTAAAAAGCTTCTGCACAGCAAAGGAAACAAATCAACAGAATTAAAAGGCAAACTATAGAATGGGAGAAAATATGTGCAGACCATGTATCTGATAATTGCTTAATATTCAAAATATATAAGTAACTCCTATAACTCAATAGCTCTCGCTCTCTCTCTGTATATATATATATAAAACTCAATAGCTATATATATATATATATATATATATATATATATATATATATATAATATATATATATAAATATAAAAAACCCAATTTAAAAATGGGAAAAGTCATCATTAAAAAGTCCACAAGCAATAAATGCTGGAGAGGGTGTGGACAAAAGGGAACCCTCCTACACTGTTGGTGGGAATGTAGTTTGGTGCAACCATTATGGAAAACAATATGGCGATTCCTCAAAAAACTAAAAGTACACTTACCCTATGATCCAGCAATCCCACTCCTGGGCATATATCTGGAGGGAGCCTCAAATTTGAAAAGATACATGCACCCCAATGCAATATAAAGCAGCACTATATACAATAGTCAAGACGTGGGAACAACCTAAATGTCCATTGACAGAGGACTGGATAAAGGAACTGTGGTATATTTATACAGTGGAATACTACTCAGCCATAAAAAAAAATAAAATAATGCCATTTGCAGCAACATGGACCTGGAGACTGGCATTCTAAGTGAAGCAAGCCAGAAAGAGAAAAAAAATACCATATGATGTCACTCATATGTAGAATTTTAAAAAAGAAAAAAGAAGACACTAATGAACTCATTTACAAAATAGAAACAGACTCACAGACATAGTAAGCAATCTTATGGTTACCAGCAGGGAAAGGGGGTAGGAAGGGATAAATTTGATAGTTTGATATTTGCAAATATTAATTACTATATATAAAAATAGGTTTAAAAAACAAATTTCTTTGTATAGCACAGGGAACTGTATTCAATATCTTGCAATAACCTTTAATAAAAAAGAATATGAACATGAATATATGTACTTATATGTATGTCTGGGATATTAGGCTGTACACCAGAAATTGATACATTGTAACTGACTATACATCAATTAAAAATAAATAAAAATTTAAAAGTAAATTAAAATGGACAAAGGAATGGACATTTCTTCAAAGACATCCAAATTGCCAACAGATATATGAAAGGTGTTTGACATCACTATGATGAAAGAGATACAAATCACAACCACAATGAGATACCATCACCTCATATAAATGTAAGAAATTAACATGTTGTACAATTTAAATTTACACACAATGTTATATGTCATATATATTTCAGTCATTTTTTTTAAAAGGAAGGCTATTTTCAAAAAACAAATTAACAAGTTTTGACGAGGATATGAAACAATTGGAATTCTTATACATTTTTGGTGGGAATGTAAATGTTGCAATACTATGAAAAACAGTATGGAGGCCCTTCAAAAATTTAAAAATAGAACTACTATATAATCCAGAAACCCCACTTCTGGGTATATATCCAAAGGAAAGGAAATCAATATCTCAAAGTGATATGTGCACTGCCATGTTCATTTCAACACTATTCACAGTAGCCAGGGTATGGAAATATCCTAAGTGTCTACTGATGAATGCATATGCATATATACATACGTGTGTGTGTGTGAGTGTGTGTGTGTGTATATATATATATATATATATATATATATACACACACACACATATATATATGAATATTATTCAGTCTTTAAAAGGAAGGAAATCTTGTCATATGCAACAACATGGATAAGCCTGGAGGACATTATGCTAAGTGAAATGATTCAGTCACTGGAGGACAAGTACTGCATGATTCCACTTACATGAAGTATCTGAAACAGTCAAACTAATAGAAGTAGACAGTAGAATGGTGGTTGCCAGGGACTGGAGGATGGGGAGTGGAGGGGGTGAATGAGGAGTTGTTGTTTAGTAAGTATAAAGCTTCAGTTATGCAAGATGAGTATGTTCTAGAGATCTACTGGGCAGCATAGTACCTATAGTTAACAATACTATGTTGTGCACTTCTTAAAAATTAAGAGAATAGATCCCATGTTAAGTGTTCTTACTACAAAAGAAAGTGGGGCATACAAGAAATTTTTGGAGGTGATGAATATGATTATCACTTTTGATTGTGGTGTTCGTTTCATGAGTATGCATTTGTCCAAACTCATCAAATTAGAGACATTAGATGTGTGCAGTCTTTTGTATATAAATTATATCTCAATAAGCCTGTTTTTAAAAACCTTGGGAATGCTTTTAAGACCTCTGGATTTTATTCTATAGGCATGAAGAAGCTAAATAAAGTTTTTAAGAAGGGTTGTGACATTTGCATCTTTCACCATTTAGGACAAGTTAAGTCTGCTGCATTAAATACAGAGGGAGGTAATATTAACTGGGACTAAAACCATGGTTTTCAACTGGGGTATTATTACTTCCCAGTAGACATTTAGTAATGCCTGGAGACATTTCTAATTGTTACAACTCTGAGGGGAAGGAGGAAGGGTTGTTATTGACATCTAGTTGGTAGAGGACAGGGATGCTGCTCACCATCCTACAATGCACAGGACAGTCTGCCAGAACCAAGAATTATCTGGCCCAACACATCAATGCTGTGAAGGTTGAGAAACTGTGGAGTAGATTGAGGGGTAATGGAAATTAAGAAAAGTCAAGCATTAGAAAGATACTTAAGAAGTAAAATTAATTGGATTTAGTGATTAGACAGAGTGGTTAAGCATAAGAGGCAAAAAAATTTGACTCTTGGGTTTCTGACTTGAACAATTAATTGGTGGTTGGTGATACCATGAACTGACTTAGGGAGCAATTTTGGAAGAATGGGTTTTAGATGAAGTAGAGTAGGAATGATGAAGAATGTCATGTTGAACATTTTGCCTTTGCTGCGAGACAGTCAAGGGAATATTCTGGCATACATATGTATAAATAGCCCTGATACTTAGGAGAAAGCACAAGATGGAGTTAAATATTTAAGAGTTGTTATGAGAAATAAATTAGATAATCACATGGAAAACTCAGTACAGTACCTGGCCCATTTTAATCATCCATTTAATATTATTATTGATAGTATTGGTGTGATTAAATGGAAGCCAAGAGAATGAATAAGATTGCCTCAAGAGATGAAGTAAAGTGAAAGAGAAGATGGAGCCCCAAGCAGTGCCAAAAAAAAAAGAAGGAGCAGGCAGAGGAAGAGCTAGGAACTGTGTGGTTAGAGACATGGGAGGAAAACCAGGAGCATGTGTGTCCCATGAAACAAAGGGAGAAGATGGTTTCTAGAGCAGCTAGTGGTCAACCATACCAAATGTTGGTCTGAGTTCAAGTAGATTGAGAAGTAACCTTTTTCTCAAATAAATTGGAAGATTAGATCATTGGTGTTCTTGGGAAATGCTGGTTTGGTAAAGTACTGGGAAGAGACTTGGAGTGGGTTAGGCAGTGAAGAGAGGAGAAGAAATTTTAACTTTTCTACAACTCTTTTGAAAAGCTTGGCTGCAAAGAGAAAGAGAATAGAACTACAGTTAGAGCAATATATGAATTTATTATTATTATCATTATTGTTTAAGACAGAAGAGATTTGGCATATTTAAATGGCATATTTAAATGGCATGTTTAAATGTCATGGTTAAATGTCAACGGAGGGAGGCTGAAGATACAAAATAGAAAGAAAATAACTGTTGAGATAAGATCTCCAAGAAGGAAGAAGGAGAACATGACAAATAAATAAGATGACTGATATAGCTCACATAAGAAACAGCTCACTGATTTATTTAGCCATTTCCTTTTCCTTTCTTGTAAGTGGAGACAGTCGATGTGGACTAGAGCGTGAAGCCCTTAGGGAATTAGAAGTAAGAACGTTGCCAAAGGGAGTCCTTGTTTGTTTACTTTTCTCAGTTTAATGGTATTTGGATATTAAGGGATGTGAGAAGTCTCTTTGGGGGACTCTCTTTGCAGCCAATTTTCGTTTTAATTCACTTACTTTATAAGCTGAGGAGGTAATAGTGTATTCTAAGTCAATATCTTGTCTGTGGCCATCAGAAAGAAAAACGACTCCTGCTCATAATTGCTAAAATGTTCTAAAATTTATTTGGAGATTAAGAGGAGCATGATTTTGAAACTTTTCTTAATGTAGTGAAGGGCTTTTTGAGGTATATGAGAGGGTATAATTGGAAGGAATGGAAAAATCATAAATAAACATCTTCACATTCCATTGTAGGCAGCAGATTAGCAATGGGGAAGAGAAATGGATCTCAGTTATGCCACTGACCTGCTGCGTGACCTTGAGCAAGCTTCTTAACATCTCTGTCTCAATTTCCTCTTCTGCACAAGGAGAATTATAATAATACCACTTTCATATGGGTTACCCTGAGGATTAAAGGAGATAATGTATGGTAGAACCCTCAAGAATTATTACTATTATTAGAATGGATGTTTTGTCTTTGCCAGTTCAGTAATAGGAACATGCTGTTTATTTTTATATTCACAAATGCACCTAGCTTTAATTCATTCTCTTAAATATCTAACATTAATACAAAATCATGACAATGGACTTTAATATCTGGAACAACTGAGCAATAAAGCATTCTCCCTTTTGCTCCATAAGGAGTTGTCTATCTCAAAGCTTCTACCCAGACCCTAAAGATGAGAGGGAAATCGTGTGAGAAGACACAGAAATAGCCTTTGCCTGTCTATTTGGAGGCCTTCCGTTGTCTGCCCAGGTGCTCTGACCTCTCATTTATTATCTTTTCTCCAAGAAGAAAGCACAGAGAGGAAGAATAAGAATTCTCAATAGAAATATTTGACAAGAAGAAAACCTTACCTTGGTTGTCATTGCCATATACTGAATAGCTACTATATTTTGGTCACCCACCTTGGCATTTTACACTTTTGAAAAAGAAACATGAAGAAGAAAATACTCAGGAGTAATAATGACATAAATGAGGTGATCTGTGTTTGGAAGGGCATGGACAGGGCAAATACTATAATTTTTCATTGCTTCAGAACCAACAACTAATGAGTCAGATTAACCTCTTTTCCTTGAACATACCTTGGATGAAGGTTAATCACATTCATTCCTGTGAGTCAACATCTGCCATGTCCTGGAAAAATCTTGTCAACCATTCCAATAATTAGAGCCCCATATGATGATTTTCAAAATTTCCTGGACCATCAGAATCCTGCCAACTTCATATGTCTCTTGGGTTAACTCATTTCTACCCAATAAATACCTGGCTGCTGAAAATCTAGAAATTATTGCTTTTGCAAATCAGAGATTTTAAATTGAGGAACATGGAAAACTGCAGAAGGAAAGGGGAAAGCCAGAGTTTGACTGCAAAGAAGACCAGAGAATATGGATATCAAAACAGTGAATGGATGCTTTTGCCAACTAGACAGTCACATCAAGTCTAATATAAAATGAGACCCCAGTTCTTTCTTCCCATTTTTCTCTCAATCTAGCCTTTTACCTTAAAAATATCAGGACTCACACATGGTCAGCTCATCTCTAGACCAAAAACGTAAAAACCAGTGGGTGTTTTATGTGAGTTCACATTTCAACCCATCACAATACTTAATTACTATAATGATGAACCAGATCAGTTTTTCTCAGACTGTAATGTGCATATAAATTCCCTGAGGATTTTATTAAAATGCGGATTCTGATTCAGTAGATTTGGAATGGGGCCCAAGATTCTGTATTTTTAACAACTAATCCTATTGCCTTAGAGATCAAGGTTCACACATTGCATTAATAGGTTCAAAGTAAAATTACTTCTAATGATCTATCCCATTATTGCTTAATCTATGTCAAAATTTTGTGACTCAGAATCCAGTACACAATTTCAGTCCATCAGAATCAGCATAAAAGTAAATTTTTCACAGTGATCAGCTAATGCCCAATCAACCATGAAGATTATTCAGAGCTGTCCAGTTAGCTGTCTTAATTATTAAAATTTTGTTGAGATGCATCATGATATCTATAAAATTTTATATTTGACTCTCCTTTTAATTTTTCTCAGATGCAAATTTTAACTTTTTAAACTGTAAAATAAAATTTGAAGTGTTCATTTAGGGTCTGTTCATATTGCTAGAAAATTAACGTTTTTTGATTATGGAGTGACATAAGCGACATGAAAGAAAATCTGAAAGTAATCAATAATATGACCTTCTAACCAAGATAGAGTATATAGGTAAGCCAGAGCAAAGGCCCTTAAGTATCTGACACATTACTTTTAGACAGAATCGCTGGCACCAATGGCATTAATAGTAAATAAAGAGCAAAGTCCTACTTCAAAATACCTAGCATGTACCAGAGAGGTTAACATATAGTAAATTCTCTATACCAGTGTCTTGAATTTAGCTGAATTGTAAGGCTCTGCTCTATTTACAAAAAATCTTTGCCAAAAAAGGACCAGTAAGAGAAAAAATACTACTATAGTAGAAAGAGCTTTTTAAATAAGACGGATGTATTCCCAAAAGCCTCTTTTCCAGTAGATTATTAAGGCCACCTTCACTCTCCATTGTCTTTTTGTCATTTTGCTACACCCAATAAGTGCTAACCTTAGGTAACCCAATAGTCTGTGTTCTCAGTGCCTGCATTCAAGTAGCTCAGATCCTCTGGGGCAAATCACATCACCAGGTTGACTGATAGCACTTTCAATTTGTAATTCCAAGTCTCTGCTGAGTTCTTGACATCCCTTATGACCTTATCGTATTATTCCAGTCACTGCATTCCAATCAGTTTCTGGAGAGACTCTTTCTGCCCTTTATACTCCTTAGATGGCAGACCCCTCCTTTGTCTCCTCCACAATCAGTGGATGGTCTTAGTGAAATGCGGCTTGTAGTCAAGATTGCAGGCTCTAAAAGTAAGCTTTTTGTATTCAGGATTCAGCAATTTATCTAAATGCAACCTTAGGCAGACATTTGTGTTTTTACACTTTTGTGCCTCAGTTACTTACTGAATAAAATATAGACAATAATATTTCCTGCTTCATAAGGTTATTGTAAATAGTAAATGAGTCAGTATATGTAAATCTTTAAAAATAACACCTGCTTTCAATAAACCATCAATAAAAGTTTACTATAATTCTAATTACATTTTCACAGGAAAAATAAAAGCTAATGGATCAATGGATAGAAATTTCCTTAACTACCCAATCCCATAACAACAAATCCATCTGCATCCTCGTGACTTCATCTCAATCTAATTTCCTCCAAAAGGTCTTACTTCCTAATACCATCAAATTGGGGTTAGGGTTTTAATATATGAATTTGGGGCAAACAAGCACAAACATTCAGTCTGTGACAACAACCTACGACTAACTGGCTCCCACCCAAATCCTCTAGGAAAGGTTACAAATAATTTCTGTGTTACTAAATCTGGTGATCACTTTACTGAGCTCTTCTCAGGGTTCAACATTGACTCCCTTTTCCTTTGACTTCTATAACATTATACTTCCACAACTTTCTTCTTATCTTCTTACCTCCTTCACTATCTACTCCATAGCTCATGCCAGAAATGTCACAGTATCCAGTCACCAAGTCTGGTGATTCTCCATCCAAGTCTGGTGATTCTCCATCCTAAATAGTTAAACACATCCCTTTTCATGACTACTGATGCCATCATAGACAAAATGATATTCTACCTAACCATCTGAAATCCCTTTTTCATTCTCCACACAGCATCCAGTGATCATCTTAAAACCTTATCATATAGCTCTCCTTAAAATCATTCACTTGCTGTTATTTTTAGGTTAACAATTACATTTCTACATTTATTTTAACTTTATTATAAAAAATCCAATATACTTCAAAGTAGGGAGAATATTATAATTATTTCCCATGTATTCATCATCTAGTCCTAACATTGTTATAATTGTATCATTTTTCCTTCATCTACTTTCTCTTTGCTCAATTACTTTATTATTGTGGTAAAATATACACAACATTTTAACCATTTTTAAGTGTACCATTCTATTGTACTACATACACATTGTTGTCCATCCATCACCTAAAGATTACATTTTTATGGCATGACAAGTATGACAAGCATGAACTGTTCTCCACTCTAGGTCACAATGGTCAAGTCAGTCTGGCATTTATACACTTCCTCGTATGTGCCAAACTGGCTCAAAGCCTTCCCATAGGCTTTTCCCTCTGCTTAAAATTATCTTTCCCACTGGTTTACTAGCCAAATCCTACTCAGTGTTGAAGATTCAGCTTAAACATTAGTCCTTTCCCTAGTAATGCATACTAGATGAGGTCTCTAGGTACATGTTCTTGCTATGCTTCCAACTTCTATATACAGAGGCAATATAGCATGGGCCAAACTCTAGTGCCAGACTGCCGGGGTTTGAATCTTGGCTCTGTGTGACCCTGGGAAAGTCACTGTATGTCTCTGTGTCTCAATTTCTGTCTGTCAAATGGGGATAAAAGGACCTACCTCTAGGTTATTTTAAGAATTATTTAAGTATTTAGACTATGGCAGGGAACTTAGTGTTACATAAGTATGAGCAGTTACCACTCTTCTTCAAAGTACTTAATGGATTTTGTGCAAGTTTGGTTAAATGTCTGTCTGCCGCCATGGAGTCTCTCTTGGTTACCACCACATCTGCAGAGCCTAGAATGGTGCCTGTCACATCAGTGCTCAATCAAATTTGGTTAAAAAATTGAATGAAGCCTTCAGGTCTCTTCTTAAATATTACCAGCTCAGACCATTATTGTAAATATCAAATTAAAGAATTAATGAAAATTTTCTTCTAAGCTTTAAATCTCAATGCACATCAAGATACTGTTATTGGGAAGATCAAGCATAAACAAACAAAAGTAAACTGCACTTTAGATGATGAGGAAACACGTATTAAATTGCCACAATGCATAGTATGTATTTGTGTATCCCAAAAGGAGTTCCTTGAAATGCTAGTTTAAGAGAAAATAGGAAATTTTTACTTAGATTAATAAATTTGGAAAATGCTCCAAATAATTGTCCCCCTCTTCCTTTGTCATTTCACAATATATATTACCCTATAAAGCATTAAAAATAAAATAATTAGAATTTTTTAACTCTGAATTTTATCAAATTATTTTTTCTGACCATAAAACATTTTTTGCAAATTACCTATTAATTAGCCATAGATTCTAAGCTTCATTGAATCTAGCTTGGTAAATCCCAGGATAGAAATGATATGATTTTATCAAGAACAAGATCATTGTAGATTCAAGGGGTCTGAGAATGCTTCAGGTGCAAGTTGGAATGTGAGCCAGGCAGAAGAAAGAATAGTATGTGGAAAGGCAAAGAGAAAGTGCATTCCACAGAGAGATAACAAAATGTTAACCACAGAAATGGGACTTTTTTGGTAAATGTATTGCTGAACTAATCTTGATATCAAGTCTCATAGTCTTGCCAATTTTTTAGGATGTTCAATAACAATTATAAATGTTTATTTAATTTCATAGAGAAGCTGAGAATTGAACTAGCACTTAAGGAGGGATGCATTGGGATAAGTGGTGTGAAGAAGAGAAAAAATATAAAGTTTTCTGAGAAGGAGGGGAAAGAGTGGACAGGCAGATTTGCATTTATTGAGAGTCCTCCACTCAATACTTTTCTGTATATGTTATCAGTAAATCCCCCAACAGCAATCCTCTAAAACAGTTATTACTATCTCCCTTTTACAAATGAGTAATCTGAGGCTCAAAGAGCTTATGTGATATGGCCAATAACACACAGCAGAGTTTTGATCGTAGTCCAAAATATATACTCCTACTACATTACACTATCTCCTAAATTCAATTAAAATTAAACATACACACACTTTTCTGTCCTTCTTGCCATCACCACTGCCATCTGATTACACCCTCCATACTATCTTTCATACCCATATACCTGCCCCTCCCTTGCTGCATCTCCACAAAGACACACAGAAAATGTGCTCTTCATTTTTATGACTATAGTTTCACTGTCCTGTAGGGCAGCCGCAAGCCATACATGGCTATGGAGCACCTGAAATGTGGCTAGTCCAAATTGAGATGTGCTGTGGCATAAAATACACACCAGATTTCAAAAACTTAGACTAAAAAAAGAAAGTAAATTAATAATTTTTATACTTGTTTCATTTTTAAAGAATATTTTTGAGTATACTGAATTAAATGTACCATTATTAGAGTTAATTTCGCCTGTTTCTCCTTTTTCAAGCAACTAGTAGACAATTTTTAATTACATAGGTTTATTAATGCTACATATTATATTTCTATTGTACAGTTTTGGAACATAGTATAAACTTTTTTGTGTCCTTTTACAAATTGTACTTGAAATTCCCAAG
Organism: Camelus ferus; assembly: GCF_009834535.1. NCBI lineage: Eukaryota > Metazoa > Chordata > Mammalia > Artiodactyla > Camelidae > Camelus > Camelus ferus. The sequence continues at coordinate 26,721,934 of NC_045697.1, forward strand.
ATTTCTGTCACAGGATTAATTCGTTAACAAGTCCTCTTAAATGTCTGACACATTAACCATTATCTTTTTTGAATGAATTTATCAGAAATTAGCCCAACTTAGCCAATCTGGAAAGGCCCTGAATGAATGGGGCTGAGGTGGACAAAAGACTTTGACTCAGGTAGAATCAAGTTTAGGTACAGAAAGTGGGAGAGATGAATGGGTACTGGGTTTGGGGCTTCAGGAAGGTTCCTTGGTTGGAAGGTTGGCAGAGAGTGAGGGGCTCAAGGAAGTTGGAGGAAAAAAAACTGCAAAATAAAAGAATTGCCAACATGGAAGTGCATCCAGGATGGGTCCTAAACATCCAGTTTCATGGCTTTTCCTTTAAGGGTCTGGTTTTGTTCCATAAAAGTTATGATCTTAATGCCGAAGGTAGACTCTGATTCCATCACTCTGAGTAAGGCTTCAGCTCTGCAGTCAGACCAGGGCTTTCTGGCAGCCCTTGGACTCGTCAGGCACCATGGACTTGGATGGGTGTTTGCTTGAGGGAGAGCTGCAGTGGTAGCACCCTCGGTGAACAGCCCAGTGATGCTGTGAGTTCAGTGTTTCTGGGCTCAGAAGAGGAAAAAGAATGACAAGCAATATACTCTCCCCTCAGTTTTTCTGAAGAATATTATCACTATTCCTGGTAATAGGAAC